>NW_024100270.1:0-132734 GCF_016545835.1 Crotalus tigris
AATAGTAATGGTGATAATGAATCTCTTTGAAATATTCCTTTCTTGATATTAACCTCTCCCAGCTTCTCACCATTGATTTGCAACTGTGTCTTCCATTGTGCCATCGATCTTGCACAAATTTTCTGATGTTTCTACTGACTCCTGTTATTTCTAGGCACTTTATTATCCAATCATGTGGCAGAGAGTCAAATGCCTTTTTGTAGTCAATCCATGCCACATTCAGGTTGGTCTTCCTTCTCTTGCAGTTTTCCAAGATCATTTTGTCTATTAGGAGTTGATCTTTTGTTCATCTGCTATTGGGGCGGTTTCCTTTCTGCTCAGGTGGAAAGAGATTGTTTTCAACTAGATGCTGTTGTACTGCATCAGCTACCACACCAGTTAGTAATTTGAAGGTTGTTGGTAAGCAGGTAATTGGCCTGTAGTTACCTGGTGTTGCCCCTTTTGCTGGATTTTTCATTATTAGGTAGGTTTTCCCAGTTGTTAGCCACTTTTCAATTTCTCCTCCTTGTAGTATATTGTTGAACTGCTTGGCAATGAGTGGTTGTATAACAGATGTTTCAACCAAAACCCATGGAGTTCATCTTCACCTGGTGCTGACCAATTTTTGATTTTCCTTGCTCTTTTTTCTACCATTTTTGTTGTTATTACTAGTTCTTTCATTTCAACCTCTGTTTTATTTGCATCCACCTCTTTTAACCAAGCCGCATCCTTGTTGTAATTTTCTTTGGGTTATCCCATATCTGCTTCCAGAATTGCACTGTTTCTTCCTTGTCAGTTACTGACCTGATTCCTTGCAGTTTCTCATTGATGGATTGGTAGAAATGTTTCTGATTGGATTGGAAATTGGAGTTCTGCCTTAGTTTTGCAAGTTTCGAGCTTCATATCTACTGATTTTCCTGGCTATAGCTGTTATTTGTTGCTTTATTATTTCCAGTGCTTCCTTGATCTTCCTTGTTTCTAAGTGGTATTTCTTGATTAGGTATTCTTTGGTCTTCTTGTTTTTCAGCTTCTTTTCTTTCCTCTGTTCTAGCTTGCTTGCATGTGATCTTAACTTGCTGATCTTATTTTCTAGTCTAACCTTCCATTTTTGTGGTGCACTGTTTGTTTGTTTTTCTTTTTTGTTGATTTTACATCCCAGGTAATCTGTTATAACTGCAGCTGTGCTGTACATTAATTGGTTTGTTTCTTGCAGTGAATTGGTGCTTATACTTGCTATTGCAGTATTTGCATCTTTTAATGCTTGTGCTAGCTGTTTCTTTGGAACAAGCTTCAATGCCGGCAGCCCTTATTCTGTTGTTTTTGTGCTGTTCTAGATGCTCAATTACTCCTTGTTTCAATTCTTTTATTTCTTTAGTTAGAGGGTTTTGTTCTTCCTGAGGAAGAGGTGCCTGGTTTCCAAATGAGAACAGTTGTATATCTCTACTGGATTCTTTCACTGCCAACTCCCCCTGGTTTGCCTCTACATTCTGAATTACTTCTTGTAAGGCTTTGATTTCTTTGCCCTGGGTAAACCTTTGCAGTTCGTCCAATTCTGTTTCTGTAAATACTTTATTTCGTGTTATAAATCGGCGTTGATCTGCTAGTCTCTGTTCTGTTATTTCTGATTCTGGATGTTGTTCTTTCCAGAATTGGTGCATTCGTTTTAGATATCCTCGTCTTGTTGGACTTGATATTATTATTATTATTACAAGCAAAGCATATACAAATAATAATAATAATAATAATAATAATAATAATAATAATAATAATAATAATAATTATTATTATTATTATTTGTATATGCTTTGCTTGTAGCGAAGTTAATACTTTGCAACTATATATAGAAAGGGGATTTTGAGGAAGGAATGCCAGCTTTAGAAGGAATTAAAAGACTGGTCTAGATAGGATGTAAGAAGCAAGAAAAAGTTTATGGTCAGTTTAAGATATGGTTCAGAAGATTTGAAGTTAGCATATATTGTATGGCAACATTAGAGTGATTTTTGCATTTTAATCTGGATTTATCATTAATAATGCATTTGGAATCCTTAGTATTGCAAGGGGTGAGAAGTTATTGTTAAAATGTGTATACTAAATTTGTTTTCCTTCTCCTTGGAATCAAGGAAAAAGCAAGCTTTTATAAGAGGGCCAGTTTGGTTTAGAGATTAAGGCACCAGGCTAGAAAGTGAAAGAATGTAGGTTCAAGCCTTACTTTAGTCATGAAAGCCAGTTTGATGACATTCTCTCTTAGCCCTAGGAAAAAGGACAGTTTTGCTTTCTCAGCTGTTATTGCCTAATCCGCTGTGCTGCCTCCAAGACAAATTTGCATTTCAGGCTCTGTCAGTAATCCCATCATCTGCCTTGCACAAAAAACATTCCAGCATTGTAGACTCCATGCAGGCCAGTGAGAAAAACTTTAAGGTGTGTGATTTTTTTTTTACATTTTACCTGTGTGTTTTACCTTTAAAAATCCTAACTGGGTCATGAAAGCATGTTTACTGGGTTTCAACTTTGTCCTTAATATGGCCTCTAATAAGGGTGAAAAGGACGGTGGAAACAAGGTTCAGCAATATTTAATAGAGCCTCAATGGATAGTTAGACTCTATTTGAAACAAAAAAAAAAAACATTCTTATATACCCTTCCAGCTCTGCAGAATCTCATTCTGGGAAATTATTAAGAAATGGGAAAGTATTAAATGCCTTTGCAGCTCAAATAAGGGACAGTCCAAGTCTTGCCTTAGGGCAGTGTTTCTCAACCTTGACAATTTTAAGGCATGTGGACTTCAACTCCCAGAATTCCACAGCCAGCATTGCTGCCTTAGGGTATAGGTGAATTCAAATAGTCCAATTACAGTATAGGAACCTACTTTCTGGGACAAGATTTTCCACATGGGAGTTCCATGCATGGCTACAATTATGCAAACCTCTCCTGATTTGTCTTTTTAGGGCAGTAAAAATCAGCCTGGCAGCTTCATAGCAATAGCATTTAGGCTTTTATACGGCCCATAGTGCTTTACAACACTCTCTGGGTGGCTTACAATGTAGAGCATTATTTATATATTGCCCCACCAATCTGCATCCTCATTTTATTGACCTTGGAAGGATGAAAGATTGATTCAGCCTTGAGCCCCATCAGGATCAACTGTAGGCTATAGTGCAATACTGCACTTTAACCACTGCGCCACCAGGGCTCCTTCATCTTACATTGCATGATTACGTAATTAATCCTAATAATACTAAAGAACTACCTGTGGCAAAGTATTCAACTACATTTAGGAACTTTTTCATCCCTTACTTGTAAATTCACTTTTTTAGTATCTCTTTGAATTTTGGCATTAAACTATTCACAGGCACTTTACCAACAGGGAAAAAGAAATGTGTAGAATTATGGCAAAAACTTCAGGTTCTAGTAAGCTGTGGTATATATTTCCTCCACCTGAGATTTTCCTGGGCTCTGTAGTAGCAGGGCAGAGGCCCAAGCTTGGCGATTTACCAGATTATGAGTTTACAAATCACCCAAGTCAGTTATAGCCTCAATCAATTGAAGTCTCTTAAACAGCTAATCTGTCTCCTGATTAAAAGAATGGAAACCACTTTTGTTATGTCCTGGGCTGTGATTGACACAACAGGTGCAGAGAGTCCCAGGCAGACCTTGAGGCTGCCTGGGCCAGACCGGCTGTCTCCAGCCTATTGCACATGCACAAGGCGGCAAAAATATGTTGCACTTATTGGTTTTCAAAAGCCAATAGAATAAAAGGGAGTAGCACAGCTAAGGAAAAGGGGAAAAAATGGCAGACTGTGTTTTTTGGCGACCCCCATGAAATGGTCGTTCAACCCCAAATGGGGCCCCGCCCCACAGGTTGAGAACCACTGTCCTAGAAAAATAGATAACCATGTCTCGTGGCAAATTCCTTTGTCTCGCAACCCTAGAATTAACCCTAAAAACTTTTTCCTTCTCTCTCAATATTTCTTCAGGCTCAGCCCCCAAAATAAGAGCTATATCTTTTACCACCACTTGTCTCAAATCCTCTTGAATATTTTCCTTCATTCCCCTTATTCTTAAAGCAAATTCCATGTTTTTGTATTGTAACATAGTAACTTCATCCTGTATTATTTCCACATTATTTTCTACTTTGTCAGTTTGATCTTCCAGTTTTTCAAAATTTTCCACAACATCATCAATACGCTCATCCAGAAGATATATGTGACCAACAAACTTTTGAAACACAAATGTCCTCTGTCAATTTCATGAATTTATTTTCAATAAAAATCTCCATCTCTTCTTTAACCTGTTGTGCCTTTTTTTCCAAGGCATCCTGTAAATCTTTAAGTATAGATGCTGGAGACAATGGAGAAGGTGGTGGAAACTTAGACTTAGCTTGCTGAGCTGTCTGCATTACCAGGAAGATAGAGGCTTTAGAAGCAACAGAAGCTCCAAGACGCTTTGAAGCCATTTTATTTTTAAGACCACTTATAAAAAGTCTGCTAAAATCTTATAAAATCAACAAATACCGACCCCCCAAAAGAAAAAAGGAGAAGGGGAAAAAAGACAAAAGCCCCCTTAAAAGAAAAAAAGAAGATTCTTGCAATTTATACAAACACAAAATCTGTTACATTGTTCCAAGTAGAAGTTCCGGTCCTTTCACTCAATGAATCAACATCTCAGCGCCATTTTTCACCACTCTTAATTAAAAGAAGGAGAAGATAAGTTCTTTTCCAGAATTAAAGTCCGAAATAATCTCCATTTTGGTCTCTCCTGATCAGCTCTATCTGCTTTAAAATTTACTCACAAGTTCATTTTAAGTGCAGATGTGGAAGCAGCGTCTAGCTTTGTCCTAGAAAAATCAGGGCAAAGGCATCCTGGAATGTGGAGAACACCCCAGACTCCTTGGGAGCTCACCCTCTGACCACCAAAAAAGTAACCTTTGGGGCCTCAGGGAGCTCTACCACTATCTGTGGAAAGCTCACCTCCTCCCCTTCGCCCGGGGAGAGAATTTCCAAGCCGCGAGACAGCTGTTGCTTGCTGTCTCAGCTGGCTTTGACACATCCCAGGGCGGACGGCTGAAGAAAGCCGCCATCGCCATGGCCGTCACCACCGGAAGTCAACAAATGCAAAATATTGAAGACAAGTCAGTAGTAGTAGACCAGAAATTAGAGGCTCTGCAAGATGAAAATCAAAGATTGGTGCAATCTAATGCGGAGCTGGAAAAAAATATGGCAAGGATGGAGTTTGAACGTGCATCATACTTTCTAAGATTCCAAAATGTGGTAGAAGAGAGTGATGACAACTTGTTACTATTGATGACTGAGTTATTGGCGGACTCGCTCGGAATGGAAAGGGATCAAATCAAAAGAGAAGTTGATCAAGTCTATAGAGTGAATTCAAATTATGCAAGAAGAAATAGAGTGCCTAGGGAAGTTCATATTAGATTCAGCAAAAGAGCAGTATGGGATGTGATCCTGAGACTATGAGGGACCAACCTCTGAAATACAAAGATAAAGATTTCATAGTTCTCAAACAGATCCCAAGAAGAATTAGAGAAGCTCGAAGAGAATACCAATTCTTAACGAGGAAATTGATCAGTAAAGGACTGAACTTCAGATGGTTGATCCCAGAAGGATCAACAGAGGACTTTTTTTAATAATCTTGGAGAGAGATGAGGTGGAACCTAACAAACCAGAGGAAACGACTGCAGGAACATTGAAACAAACAGAGAAAGAAGCGCCTAAAAAGTTTCAATCAGAGGAAGATGTGAGGCCTAAAGATCAGAGGCAGATAAGCCCTTCTAGAAAATTGAGATCTCGACACAACTGAAACTATGGAGGAAATTGGAATTCTTTCAATAAATATAAATGGTCTTAACTCCCCATCAAAAAGGAGTAAAATATTTCATAGACTACAAAAGCTAAAAATGGATATAATTTGTCTCCAGGAGACACACATTAAGTCACAACATTCTAGAATACTTCGACAATCAAAACTTTGCAAACTTAGGATATTTTTGCTGTAAATTAGGATATTATGTATCCTATTTTACAGCCTAAGTGTTGGAGATGTGGATGCTTGGATGCAACTTATTACCACATTTGGTGGACGTGTAAAAACATAAAAGCCTTTTGGATTAAGTTTTGGTGGAACATTCAGAAGATTTTTAATAGAAAGATAAAGTTTTCACCACAATTATTCTTGTTAGGTATTATTGTAGATTAAGATGTTAAAGAAACAATTTTAATGTTGAATCTTATTACGGCGGCAAGGTTATTGGTTGGACAATTTTGGAAGAAAGATTCTTTGCCTACTATATATGTAGGTCTTTGGTTATTCGGGTTTTCTCCTGCCCTCCTCCCCTACATCAAAGGCACCACAGATAAAATCAGCAAAATTCTCCACAAACACAATATCAAGACAGCCTTCGGCACCAACCAAAAAATAGCCAACATCTTAAGAAACCCCAAAGACATGATCCAGCTAGAAAACCAAGGAGTCTATGAAATACCATGCAAAATCTGCCCAGCCACATACATTGGACAAACTAATAGGAGAATAAATGCATGCATCACAGAACACAAGAATGCAGCCAGAAAAGAAGGAAAAACTTCCTCCCTCTTCCAGCACCTTAAAGCTACAGGACATGAAATTGATTTTGAAGGAACCAAACTAATCTCCAAAACTGAACACCACAACAAGAAAATAATTATGGAAGCCATCAGAATAGAAAAACACCCCTACAACATGAATAAATGTGACGACACCTCCCGCCTACCAGACCTCTGGAATCTAGCCCTAATCAACAAACGAGAATGACACAATTTTGGTTATATTCCCTTTACTCTGAATGCATAAAAAAGGACAGACCATCAGTTCTATGGTATCTGTTAAACTCAGTGTTTCAGTATCTATGCTAGAGTCTTGCTCAAATATGGTGTTAGCCCTTTTACTTAGATTCAAATCTTGCACTGTAGCAGCCAGACAATCTAAAGATCAAAAATGTAATAGTGCAGGATTTCGTCTGGCTCAATTTGTGGATAGTTTAGATTTGGTCTTATTTAATGGCTCTGTTAGAGGTGATTTAAACAGAGAGTTCACATTCTGGGGTCCTAAGGGAGCCAGTATACTGGATTATATTATGATCTCTCGGAACTTTGTACAGCATATAGTTTACTTTTATATTGGAACGCGCCTTGATAGTGACCACTTTCCATTAATCTGTCCAGTTAAGGCTAAGACAAATTTTGAATTATTAGAAGTGGCACATTGCCCATTGATATTACAATAAAGGGGCAAGTAAAAATTAAATGGTCTCAAGAACTGGCCAAAACTATGGCTGAAATGTTGACCTCAGAGCCCCTGCTTCATATGTATGTTCAAATTTGGTCATCTGATTCATATGAACAAGCATTTTCGTTGTATCAATCAATTACCACTAATATCCAAACACCCCCCCCCCGACAAGATTTACAACAGCTTATTGTGTGCATGTGCATAAAAGATCTAAATCTTGGTATGATAGTGATTGCATTAAAGCAAAAAAAAAGCTCTCTTAAATGCAATAATTTCCTTTCGCCAGGAAAATTTGGTGAATGCTTCTAAATTACTCAAGACCACAAAAAAATTATAAAGATCTCTTAAAGATAAAGAAACAACAGGCTATAAAAGAAAATTGGAGTAATCTAATTTCAGCAGCAAAGCTCAAAAATTCTACTTTGTTCTGGCATTTAATAAATCAGCCTTTTACAAATAGAAGTTTTGGCCCTATTTCACAAATATCTGCTGACAAATGGGAGGATCATTTTAAAAAACATCTTTAAGCGGATTCCTGCTGTAATTTCAGAAGTGATCCCCCCTTGTAATGACTTCCTGGATTGGCCTCCAGTATCCATAGCTGAGGTCAAAGAGCTTATTGCCCAGTTGAAATCAGGTAACGCATCTGGAGGGGATTTTATCCCTCCAGAATTAATAAGGAAAAATAAGGACTGGTGGGCCCCAGTTTTAGCCATCCTATTCACTCATATTAATAACATAGGACATTTTCCACCTGATTGGAATCAGGCCATGGTAGTAGGGAGGAACGTTCAACACTGGATCATTGTCTAATTTTGCACCATTTGGCTGAAAAATATTCTACCCCCTCTCATGGTTCTCTTTATGCAACTTTTGTTGATTTTAAGTCAGCTTTTGATCTAATACCAAGGGAGAGATTGTGGTGTAGTCTAAGACATTCCAGGATTGATAAAAGGCTGTTGGTTCTCATTCAGTCGCTCTATTCAAATAGCTCTCTAAAAATCAGATGTTCCCCCTGGGGACATTCATCTAAAGCAATCTCAACTTACAGAGGTGTAAGGCAAGGTTGCATATTAGCTCCCCAATTTTTAAAATTGTACCTAAATCCAAGAATGAAAGTGCTTGCTGCTCCAGCCCATCATCCACCTATCTTGGCTGATTCTGCAATTCCAGCACTATTGTATGCCGATGATATAGTTATTTTGTCCACTTCTCAGGTGGGAATGAGAAAAGCACTTAGGGCACTAGCTTTATTTTGCATAGAAAACAAAATATTAATAAATTTTGAAAAAACTAAAGTTTTACTATTTGCCTCTTACCATCATATAGATCCATAAATAACAAACTGATGGGACGCCAATTGAACAGGTGAGTACCTATAAATATCTTGGAGTGCAGTTCCATGACACCCTATCCTGGCATACTCACTTTCTTTATTTGGCAAGTGTTGCACAGTGCACCTCATCAGCTATCATAAAATTTTATCATTCTAAAGCAGTGGTTCTCAACCTTTTTAATGCCGTGACCCCCAACCGGTCGTAAGTTGAGGATTACCCAACCGGTCATCAGTCGAGGACTTTCCCTGCCCGGGAGCGCTGCACATGCATGGTGCCGCCCCCTGCAATTGCCGAGGCGTAGCTGGCAAGGGGCAGCGACGGCACAGGGAGACCACTGGCTGGGTCACCAGCTGGCCCAGCCCAAGGGAGGTAAGGCACCTGCCGGGCCCCACGCACGCCAGCAACCCTCCCTGCACCCGCCGGCCTCCCACCTCCCACCTCTGGCCCTCTTTTACTTACATTTTTAGTAATTGCTCAGCAGGGAGGGGTGGAAACTTCCAGATAGCTCATTTTCTCTGCAGACAACTAGCAGCACCGTTTGCAGAATGAGACTTTTGGTGGGTTCAGCAGGGCAGAGACAGTCTGGACAATTCCTATTGGCTTTTGAATGCCAATAGAATTAGACTCTATTCAAGAGAGTCTATTTTACTGGCTTTCAAAAGCCAATAGAATAAAAGGGAGTAGCACAGCTAAGGAAAAGGGGGAAAAAATGGCGGACTGCGTTGTTTGGCAACCCCCGTGAAATGGTCGTTTGACCCCAAATGGGGTCGTGATGCACAGGTTGAGAACCGCTGTCCTAAAGGAGCTTACTACATCCCGGCAGCTTGTAAGTTTTTCCAAGCTAAGGCATTCCCTCAGCTCCTCTATGGCTCGCAATTATGTTCATTTGCAAAGCTTAATGCTATTGAAATTATTCAACATAAGTTTATTAGAGCCATACTGATGGTACCTAAAAGTGTTAAAAATGCCATCCTACAGGTGGAAGTAGGTTTAGTTTCATTGGAAGCTAGAGCATGGTTCTTTCTTCTTACCTTTTGGCTAAAGTTAATTTGATGCCTGTAGGGTTAGCCCTGTTAGTATTTATAGATCATTTTAAATCGTTGTGGGGAAAAAAAGCACTAGATAAAATTAAATCGCTGGGCTTCTCTATGAAAAGTCTGTGTTCATTAGGATTTGATAATGCTAGAACTGCCTTGAATCAATGTATCTGGGATATTGATCTCCAAACAAACTTAAGTAAGGTGGCACATTCCAATATTTGTCACTTGCTTCCAGAAGGTTTCTCCCCAGCTTCTTATCTATTTTCCATTACAATTTTGAAATTTCGTAAAGCTTTCACCTTAGCCAGGGCTGGATGTGTTGCCCTCGGCAGTCCTTTTTGGACGGTTTAAGGGCATTCCTATGCACCTTTGGTTGTGTCCATGTGGTGATGGCTCTATAGAAACCCTAAGCCATATGCTGCTTCATTGTTCTTTATATAAATACTCTAGACAGATTGTTATATATCCAATATTGAAGAAGTTTCCAGGAATGGGATATGAATTTTATCTAAAGTTGCTACTTTTGGATAAGGATCTGAAAATATCAATTCAGGTTGGCCAATTTTGTGCCACTATTTGCACAATACGTCGCACCATTATCAAGGTCTGAAAAAATTTAATATGATGTTTTATTTTGAGAATTTTGGATTATATTACATTGATTGTTTGATGGTTTTATATTCTATAAATATGGAAGTAAAATTGTCACTATTGTTATATTTTGATTATGTCTGGCCTTATGGCTGTAATAAACAGATTGATTGATTGGGTCCTCATTTTACCGACCTCGGAAGGATGGAAGGCTGAGTCAACCTTGAATGAAGGTATGTGCCACTGTGGCCAGATAAGTTACAGGTAACAAGGTCTTTTTGGCCTTCATTACTGTTCTGTTTCAATCGTAAAGGCATTGAGACGAGGCAGGAGTAACAACAGTCTTCTCTTTATTTAATCACCAACAGAACCAAAACAAAATGGCACAGATTCCTTTTATAACCCTTTTCAGGGACAGTGTCAACCAATCAATGCAACGTATTTCTCCCACCTTGTGCATGCGCAATAGGCTGGAGACAGCCTGTATGGTCCCGGGCATTCACGTGGTCTGCCTGGGCCTCTCTGCAGGCCCAGGATATAACAATTACAATATGGGCTCATCCAAACATTAAATGTGACTACAGGTGACGTTATCCCGGGACATGTATATTCACCTTCATTCACAAAAAATATTGCCCCATAATGCACCATTTTGCCCAGTTAAAGGTCATGACAACATTGTACTTACTTATGATCATAATATTGAATTCAGGGCTGTGACAACTCAGTGAAAGAAAAAGAAAAACAGGGTTCAGTAGCAAAAGTTAATTAATTACTCTTTCACAAGTATTGTATAGTCAGCAAATAAGAGAGAGTGCTTAAAATGAGTTGTTTATTTAAGGATTTAGCCCAGGGTGTCCACAGTCCAAAGACAAAAATGTTGATAAGTAACTTTCCTATACAAATAGAGGTGAAAGAATAATTTGAGCTGAATGTAAACAAGAGGTTTGTAAAGGTTAGAGGAAGTGAAGAATTTAGATGTGATTGGGGATTCAATTGGTCTCCTTCTTTCAACGTTGTCTCCTTTAAACAGCTTTTTGGATTTTTGAAGAGGAAAACAACTGAGGGGAGGATGGAGCTGATATGGGCAGGAGTTCTGCTTCTTCTCTGTATACTTTTCACCCTTTTCTCATCTTTCCAAATGTACAAGAAATAAGTGCAGCTGCCCCCTGGACCTACTCCATGGTCTATTCTGGGGAACCTCTTTCAGCAAGATGTACTACCTCTAAATAAATCCTATAAAAAGGTAACTATTGTACTTCTTTGCTTTTTCAGGTGATTATTTTGAAAGATATATGCACATTTCCCTAGTTTAAGGAGTTTGATTTTCTTCTATAAGAGTTCAATTTTATTAGGGGCTCTTGTGCATCTTCAGTAGGAATTTTAATTTAAAGTCACCTAGTTACAGTCTGATAAACACACAATGGAGGTTACAAAGTTCATTAAAATATGTGGTTACAAGCAAAACTTGCTATCATATATTTTGCAGTACCAGATTACTTGCAAAAATGTATTATACAGTCAAAATTGTGATTATCTCATTCCCATCATCTCACCAGCTAGGAGATACAGTACATGCAATTTATCCAATCAAATTAATGTACCCTGTAGATACTAAGAATTATTAAAGCTTAGACTCAACATAATCTCTCTGTGATGAATTTAAGAACTATTTCAAGCATGCTTTAAAATAATTTCACCAAAAAATGCTTTATCGTTTAATTAACTGGGTTTTCATCTAATTTTACCTTTAGCTTACAGAGAAGTATGGACCTATATTTAATATCTGGACTGGATCAAAACCAATGGTTGCTCTTTGTGGATATGAGGTGGTAAAAGATGCTTTGATAAATCAAGCAGAAGAATTTGGTGGGCGAACTAATACGCCCTTTCACAGACGAGTGTTCCAAAATAAAGGTTGATTCTCTTTTATTTCCTTATTCGTTGTTGCTCTTTTTAATTTTCTATAAGTAATTTTAAATTATTTTAATGCTTTTAATATTATTGATAGTTATGAAAGTTTCACTTGAAATGAAGTTTTGTAAAGAGGCTGATCTGGTCATGTTTTTTGAAGAAGGAGGAACACCTTTTTTTCACCATTTCGCTTCCACTGATCACTTCTGAAATCTGTTCTGGTTGTTCCTTACATGCAAAAAAAAAAAAAGTAATCTCACCTCTAAACTGGTCCTTTGGGAAGGCAAACAAAATGCTTTTCAAAGAGGATACTTTAGCAATTTGGACTTTGAATAAACAGGAGAGAAAGAATATTGAAAGAATATGGTTTGATGTTGGACAAGATCTCTGGGAATATTGTGGACATCCAAGAATAAGAAACAAATAGCTCATTGAGCAAATCAGCTGAAAGTTTCCACTCAAAGCATAAATGACCACACTAAAATTATCATTCTTCAGACATATGGTTCAAAGGTCTAGCTCCCTAGAGGAGGGTATAATGGTGAGAAAGATAAAAGGAAGAGGATGACCATCTGCAAAGTCAATGAACTCAGTTAAAATGATGACAAATGTACCCTTACAAGTCCTTAAGAATTAGGTTAGGGATAGATTGTGTTGGAGGAAATCTAAAGGTAGCTAAGAGTTGAGAGTAACTTGTTAGCACACAATCAAGCAAGCTAGTACATATGTAATGGGAAGTAACTGATTTTTATCAATAAAGCCTCTACAGCAAATAATAATAATAAAATAAAATCCACAACTCAAAACGACTCCAATTTTCTTCTGCTTACTGAAAACGGCATCTCAGTGTAAAGGTCTATGTCCAATGTAGGGATTTCTTTCTATCTATAACACACCTACAGAAACGTATGACATGATTTTCATAACCTCATTCATTCTTCTCTTAATATGACAGCAGTCAAGAATGAAAGGATGGCAACTGTGAAATTTGCTTCTTTGGTATTTCAAACATCAAGCCTTGTTTACTTTAAATGTGAAGAAGGAAAATTCTCTGATGCATAATTTATTGCAGTGCGGTAGCCTCTTTCAACTATGATTGAAAGAAAGATTTGAAAAAGGAAAGTGTCTGAAATATTGTATCTAAACATACTCTTCCACAAAAGCTGACAATTGACCAACATCATGATCCTTTTGGTGTCTGTTGTTTCAGGAATATCTACAAATGATGATAAGAAACAGAGGGAGCTGCGACGGTTCACACTGTCCACCTTGCGAGATTTTGGAATGGGGAAGAAAAGAATGTCTGAGAGGGTGCAGGAGGAAGCCCTTTGTCTGGTGGAGGAAATGGCTGCCACAAAAGGTCGTCTAAAGAAACTGAGAGCTGTTCTCCCACACAAGAATCATATCAGGAAGACTATTATCTTTTAAAATATGAAACTGGAAAGGGTTTGTTGTATTATGTGAAGTTACAAGAAAACTAGATTCTAAACTGAAACTCAAATTCTCTGTGCTTAAGTGCACAAAATAAAGAAAAACTTAGATAGGTATATATATATATATATATATATATATATATATATATATATATATATATATATA
Organism: Crotalus tigris; assembly: GCF_016545835.1. Classification (NCBI taxonomy): domain Eukaryota; kingdom Metazoa; phylum Chordata; class Lepidosauria; order Squamata; family Viperidae; genus Crotalus; species Crotalus tigris. The sequence continues at coordinate 13,740 of NW_024100270.1, forward strand.
TATATAGTAGTAGTAGTAAAGTTGGAAGGGACCTTGGAGGTCATCTAGTCCAACCCCCTGCTCGGGCAGGAAACCCTACACCATTTCGGACAAATGGCTGTCCAGTCTCTTCTTAAAAACTTCCAGTGTTGGAGCATTTACTGCTTCTGGAGGCAAGCTGTTCCACTGATTAATTGTTCTAACTGTCAGGAAGTTTCTCCTTAGTTCTAGGTTGCTTCTCTCCTTGATCAGTTTCCACCCGTTGCTTCTTACATATATATATATGTAAAATAAATGAGGTAAGGAAAATATGATAAGAATCAACTGCATAAGTGATGGAGATCTGTGAGGTGATGTGGATTTGAATTAAGGCTATTGTACAAGATGACCAGGCTGACCCAAGGGAGGGATCAAACAAATCATCAGTCATGAGTCCCTTCGTGCCCAGAAGAGATCTACGTCTAGCCTACCTTGAATCTTTCTACTCTTATCTCCTGCTAATTTCCTTTGACCATTAGTAGTTCAGATTCTTGTAGTGAGCTTAAGCTTACAATAAATCTTTATACCGATTTCAACTGCCTGGATTGCCTGATTTTCCTGGTGCCTGACAGATATAAATTTATTTTTTTCCAGGAGATGTAGCATCTTGGAAAATCATGTTCTGTGGACAGGTCTTTTCTGGAAGGAGATTTAAAAAAAGAAATAGTAAAAAAAATATGAATTGGATAGAATAAGACAGTGCTGAGGGAATAAAGTGCTCAGTTAAAATTGGGAAAAGAAGCGAAAAAAGTGTTTAAATAATTCATTTGAACATGATTATATATCAGGCAAATTCAAGAGCCAGCAAAAGAAGTTATGGATGAATGACATAGGTAATCTAAGGCTAGAAAGTAAACATGGATAATGTCTTGCTTTTATAGGTATGACGAGAGAATAGGCAGTTTGCATGAGGGTGGAGATGTGAAAGCCACTGTGGATCTGTACTGAATCGTCATAAATAGTATTCCTCTAACGATTTGTGCCATTTTGAATATAATCATTAATGGACAAATCTCTGGAATCAGAAGGGGAAAGAAATGAAATAATAGGATTATTTTTTAAAAAAAGAACAAAGAAATTAGAAGGTTGAAGGGAGAGACAGTCAGGAGAGGGAAAACCGGAAGTAGAAACCTCTAAGGGAAGGGACAGGGAGGAAAAAACCCACCATGAACAGAAAAGGGCAGAGAAAGGAGTGAGAAAACAATTCTTGACAGAAGACAGCAAGAAGGTTTTCAAAAAAACCTCTAGTGGTTATAAGGTTTATGTTTTCATTTAATTACATCTAGGCCAGAGGTAGGCAACCTTGGCTCTTTTATGACTCGTGGACTTCAACTCCCAGAATTCCTGAGCCAGTCATGCTGGCTCAGGAATTCTGGGAGTTGAAGTCCACGAGTCATAAAAGAGCCAAGGTTGCCTACCCCTGATCTAGGCTCTTCTATTTAATATTATTTATTTAAAAATACCAATAAAATCTTTGAATAACGTCTTTGACCCAAACCACTTTTTTTGTTGCAGTTCTGTGGTGAGAATTGTGAAAGGGAAGATCCCCATTCTTTGATCCCTCCCATTAATGTCTGTGGCCTTTGTTGCAGGGCAGCCTTTTGACCCAAGAAGAAATTTGGCAAGTGCTGTTTCTAATGTGATCTGTGCAGTCGTCTTTGGCAATCGATATGATTACAAAGATCAAACCTTCATAGAGAACCAGCAGATTATGGAGTCTCAAATAAGATTTCTGACTAGTTTCCTAGGACAGGTATGTTTTTCCTCTCTGATGCTCTTCCTGCTATAAACATTCATTTTTACTAGTGGGCCTCTCTGTGTGTTCGAATATCCAAATAAGGGATGTGGAGATTACTGTAGATAAGCAGGAGAAGTCAAATCCAGACATCCAGCAAGACTGAGCCATCAAAATATAAATTGGTTCTCAGCAAACCTTCTTTCCTGGCTGGGCTTATTTCCCACGGGATCATTTCATTCTCTCGTAACTGCTGTGGGCCCTGACCTGCTTATTTCTAGGACTTGCCCATTTCTTAACTAGTCAAACATGGAATTTCACTGGAGGGGCTGATTCTTCCTAATTGTAATGTTTCACTTAATTTTTTCATCCCTTGACTGAAAAGTTAACTTTAGTTCTCAAACATATTTCCATGTTGTTCTAAGAAATGACAATAGCATTATCCCCCAAGCTATTAGGTTTGTGATATAAGGGGAATATCAATATTATGATCAAACTGAAAGGTATATTATTATGTGTATGGGGTGTATGGGGTGTTCAGGGAGGTGTAGTACCTCTGGTGTAGGGCATGTCTGTCTTTTAGGGCAGCTCGTACACCTTTGGCCCCCACCTGACATTCAACTCTCACCTGTGGCTCCTAGTAGCTGTAACATGCGCAGTGGCTGCATCCCAGGCAACAGCTTCGACAGGCTGGCCAAACCAGGTTGAGAGTAGCCGTTGTGTCTTCGACACTTGGTGAGCAAGGGATTTGTCTATCCCAAGCATGTGAAGACAGACTCTGGTGGAGTGAGCGAATGAGATCTATTAAAATAGAACCAACAGTCATGAAGGCAGTTTCTGCAAGCGACGTGGTATGCTGAGAGCACGGCAAGACATGAAAGATGCCCTGGTCATCTTTCATAAGGGATGTGGAGATTACTGTAGATGTGATGAGCTACTAAGCAGGAGAAGTCAAATCCAGACGTCCAGCAAGACTGAGCCATCAAAATATAAATTGGTTCTCAGCAAACCTTATTTCCTGGCTGAGCTTATTTCCCACAGGATCATTTCATTCTCTCGTAACTGCTCTGGGCCCTGACCTGCTTATTTCTAGGACTTGCCCATTTCTTAATTAATCAGGGAGAGCCAAACATGGAATTTCACTGGAGGGGCTGATTCCTCCTAATTGTAATGTTTCACTTAATTTTTTTATCCCTTGACTGAAAAGTTAACTTTAGTTCTCAAACATATTTCCATGTTGTTCTAAGAAATGACAACAGCATTATCCCCCAAGCTATTAGGTTTGTGATATAAGAGGAATATCAATATTGTGATCAAACTGAAAGGTATATTATTATAATATTTTTAAAAAGTACAATGCTACATATTTAACTATATATAATTTGATAATCATCATATCAAATTATGCACAGGTGCCTCTCTTCTTATTGGTATTTTTAAACATTTCCCCTATTCTTATGTCCCTCTTTCCTCCCTGCTTCAAGAACTGTCATCATTTTCATCATTATCCCTTCATGGGATAGCTGGGGTGAGGCTTGACAGAATATATCCTGCAGCGAACTCAGCCTAGGTGAGGAAAGATCTGGGGGATCTTTCAAATAGATTCCTTTTTAACCAACTTATTATAAATAAAAATTCCTACCATGCAGTAGTTCCCAAGATGCTGCATTTACTCAACACTAAAATTAAAGATAGCTTACTGAAATTCTTGCCAAACTTGCCTCCTTGGTCTTGGCACCTAGCTGAGGTTTGATAATTAACAATATCAGACTAAAAGCTAATCTCTGAATATTTGGGGCATTAAGCCTTCACCATTATGGTCTAAAAACATATAATGTTTAACATCAACTCTGCAACAGGTGTACAATACTTTTCCAAAAACAATGGAATACTTTTTTGGACGACATATCGAGTCTGAGACTGAAAAAGTCTATGATTATATCCATGAGAAAGTGGAATTGCACAAGAAGACATTGGATCTCCAGAACCCACGTGACTATATAGATTGCTTCCTTCATAGAATGGAGAAGGTAGGCATAGATACCATCTATACATAACTGTTTACATATCTCCAATATGTATCTAAGATGAAACTAGTTCACCTTGTATGAAAGAATATGAAAATATTTATTCCCCTTCTTTCTTACTTTAATTTGCCATTTGTTAACATGTACTCCTATGCCCGACATAATTAAAAATGAATAAGTATAGACATTTGCTTTACATGCTAATTTACACATCTTCTACACTCTTAATAGGTGATACAAAGATAATCATTCATCTTGCAGGAGCAATTTCTATTAGAATTAGTCTCTCAGATATAACATTCAAGCTTCTATGCTCAGATCTAATCCTGTTTTCCCACTGTTGTGTCCTGGGTCTGTTGACGCAGCTCAGCATGCCCAGAAGTGTTGCAAATGGTCCCGGGCATTCCAAAAGCTGCCCCGGACCAGACTGGTTGGTGCCAGCCTTGTGCGCAGGCGCAAGGCACGAAAAAGAGAGAATTATGATAGGCTGTTTGGGAAACTATAAAAGGCCTATGAGCCTGTTGCTTGTTGAGTGGAACTGGAGTTGAATAAAGTTGAAACTGGTATTACGGGTCACTTCAATGCCGCGAACCCCAAAACATAATACTGGTGAAGAAGGTGGGATCGCTGCAAAGAAGGAGACAACACAAGGAACCTAGTCTTTACAAAAAAGACTTGGAAGACGGAAGTCGGCGCCCAGATCGGCACTCACCTATCAGTATGCAAATGCTTGAGGTGGGCTTGGCAAACGGATCTCTTCCCAGCCTGAATTGCAGCGAGGCTAAAAGAAGCAAGAGATGTTGAAAATTGGGCAGCTGTCTGAATTCGACGTGTCGCACCCAGAGCGTTGGAATTCTTACGTGGCCCGGGTGGAAAACTACCTGCGAATCAACCAGGTTTAAGAAGATGGCTTAAAGGCAGCAACTCTGTTGTGCGTCTGTGGACAGGACACTTTTGATGTGGCTGAAAATCTAGTCGCTCCTGTACTGCTTGAGTCTGTAACATTAACAGACTTAAAAAATATGCTAAAGGATCATTTTCATCCGAAGCTATCTGTAATCGAATGGAGGCACGTTTTTGAACAGAGGGACCAGAAGCCTGGTGAGTCTGCTGCTGAATTCATTGCTGCCTTGAGACAAGCCACCAGGTCTTGTGAGTTCAAGGACCTGGAAGAGCGCTTACGAGACCATTTTGTCTGTGGTCTGAGAAGCAGAGAGCTGCAATAAAAAATATTTGCTAAAGCTGAAGTCACTTTCCAAAATGTCTTGCGAGAAGTTGCAGCTGAAAAGGCTGCAGGAGGCACTGTGAAGGCCTTGCGTCTCGCCAAAAGCACTACAGCAGCCATGTTTGTCCATCAGGAAGATGCTCAAGAAGGGTTCGAAGCAGATCCTGAAGAGGAGGTGGACAGACTTCACCAGCCAGCAGAAAGAAGGCTTAAAGGGCGTCCCATCAAGGCCCCAGCATCTCCTCAGTGTCTCGGTTGCGGAGGTTATCACAAGCGAGCTGACTGCAGGTTTCGTTCCGCCATTTGCTGGGCATGTGGTAGGCAAGGCCACATTGCCTCTGTCTGTTTGGGTCGCAAGAAGGTCCAACCTCGGCAAGAATTGCTTCAGAAAGGTAACAGGGTCCCCAGCCAACACAGGGTGAGTTTCTGCGCATCGTGCAGGAGTATTCTGAGGACAGGGACACACAAGTCCCTTAAGAAAAAACTTTGCATTGATGTGAAGTTACAGGGGGTTCCCTTATCAATGGAGTTGGACATCGGGTCCCTCTATCCATCATTTCACTTCACACATTCAAGAGGATTTGTAGTAGTAGTGGCCTTCGAGTCAAACTCAGGCCATCGAATTTAATCCTGACTGACTTCCAGAACTCCAAAGTCAGTGTGAAGGGGCAGGCTACACTCAAAATGCAGCGTAAAGCTTTTGAAGGTTTTCTTGATGTGGTGGTAGTTGGGGGTGAATGCACAAATCTTATTGGATTCGATTGGTTTGAGGCCCTTGGAATCCAAGTGACTGGGCTTCACAGCGTGCAAATGTTGGACCTTGCAGAAGTCTGCAAGAAGTTTGCTGATGTGTTTAGCTCAGAGCTTGGATCCTACAAGGAGTCTCCCATTGCATTACGTTTAGACCCCACTATCACGCCCATCAGGATCAAGCCTAGAAGGGTGCCTTTTGCCCTCAAAAGCAAAATAGATGCAGAGCTGTGGACTCCAGTCCATGGGAAAACCCCATTGTCACACCTTTAAAGGCTAATGGAGAAGTCCACATATGTGCAGATTATAAGTGTACACTGAATAAAGCATTGCAACAGCATGCTTATCTAGTGCCAGTGGTGAGCCACATTTTGGCCTCCCTGAAGGGGGGGGGGCGCCGTTCTGAAAAACTTGATTTGGCACAGGCTTATCAATAGCTACCTGTTGATGAGGCAACTGCAGAGGCCCAAACAATTGTAACTCATAGAGGGGCTTTAAAGTTAAAAGACTGCAGTTTGGGGTTAATGTAGCCCTGGCATATTTCAAAGTGTCATGGAACGCACACTTCGTGGCATTCCTAGGGTCTGTCCCTACTTTGATGACGTCCTCATTGCTGGGGAGTCATCTCAAAATCTGGCAGAAAGATTAAGGGCTGTTTTGCTTCGTTTTCGCAAACCAGGCCTTAAATTGAAGCAAGACAAGTGCAAAATAGGAGTCACTTCTGCTGATATTTTGGGTTTCAGGATTGATGCCCAAGGCATTCACCCTGCTGAATCCAAGTTTCAGGTGATTCAGCAGGCCCCAAGTCCCCAGTCAAAGAGTGAGCTGCAAGCTTTCCTGTGGCTTTTAAATTTTTATCACACATTTCTCGCACATAAGGCTGCAATGGCAGAGCCATTACACTGGCTCTTAGACAAGCAGGCTCCATGGCAGTGGACTCAGGTCCATGAGAGGAGTTTCAATGAGGTTAAGGCCTTGCTCTCTTCAAATGCTGTTTTAGCTCATTTCAATGAGCAACTGCCTGTATGCATCGCATGCGATGCATCTCCTTATCGGGTTGGAGCAGTACTGAGCCACTTGAAGGCTGATGGGACACAAGTCCCTGTAGTTTATTATTCAAGGACTCTGTCATCTGCAGAGTGGAATTACGCTCAGATTGACAGAGAAGCCTTGGCCATAGTGGCTGGCATAAAGAAATTATATGGCCGCCATTTCACGATCTATTCAGACCATAAACCTTCGCTGGGGTTGTTTACTACCAACAAACAGACACCTGGCATCATTTCCCCACATATGCTGAGATGGTCAATTTTCCTGTCAGCATATGATTATACGCTTATTCATAAACCAGGAAAAGAGATGGCCTCAGCAGGTTGCCTCTCAAACAAATAGAGGCTGACCCTGCTCCTGCTATTCAGATTCTCTCTATTCAGGAGTTACCTGAATCTCCCCTCAATGCTAGGGACATGGCTGCAGAAACTGCCACTGATCACACGCTGACACGCGTGCTGACTTCGGTTTTGTCAGGATGGCCTGACACATGTCCGGATGCTGTATTTCAAGCCTTCTGGCAAAGAAGACACGAATTGTCTATGTTTCATGGGTGCCTGTTATGGGGTAGTAGAATAGTTATTCCTGCCTCACTGAGGTCTAGAGTCTTGTCCTCTCTGCAAGAGAGACATCCAGGCATTGTGCACATGAAAGTGCTCGCAAGAAGCCATCTGTGGTGGCCTGGCCTCGATAAAGCTATCGAAGCCCAGGTACACAGATGCCAGGTGTGCCAACAGTCATGGCCTGATATGCCTCACGCCCCTGTACACAGATGGGAGGAGACACAAACCCCTTGGTCAAGGTACATTTAGATTACGCTGGCCCTTTTCAGGGGCAATTCTTCCTTATCCTGGTGGATAGCCATTCGTAGTGGCTAGAGGTTGTACCCGTCTCCTCCAATACTACTGCCAGGACTATCCAGGTGTTGAGAGGAATCTTTGCTACCCACGGCCTTCCGGATGTCCTCATTTCTGACAATGGTCCTCAATTTACTTCTTTTGAGTTCCAGGCTTTCCTTCAGGCCAACTTGATCCGGCATGCCATGTCAGCTCCTTTCCATCCTTCCTCCAACGGGCAAGCTGAAAGGATGGTGCGCACCACCAAGGATGCGCTAAAACGCATCACGCACGGCAGCTGACATCACAGCTAGCTGATTTTCTTCTTGCACACCGCACCACACCATGCACTGCCACTGAGAAGAGCCCAGCTGAACTCCACTGGGGTCGCTGCCTCATCATGAAGTTGGACAGATTGCAACCAGACCGGGTGGCTTCACAGGTGTCACAGCCGTGGTCACCTAGGAGACTTCAGGTGGGCAATCCAATCTGGATAAGGAACTATGGTACTGGACATCTCTAGGTCCTTGCTGTCATCTGCAAGATCTCGGGGCCACTATCATACAAAGTGACCTTGAGAGATGTCCGTGTCCTTCGGGGTCACATCGACCAACTGCGCTGGCAGTTGTCCCCCGTTAATTCCGCCCCTGCCTCTGCTCTTGGGGGGGGGAGGGGGCCCAGGAACATAGTCACACTTCAGGTCAAAATCCTGAGAACCAGCTTTATTGTTCCTGGGAATTATCACAGGTTGCTAGGAATTCCCCAGTGGAGGAGCGATGGCATCCTCACGGATCAGCTATTGCTCCAAAAAGGGAGTTCTGTGCATCAGCAATTGCTCCAAATAGGAAGTCATCTCGGGGGGTGGCCGGCGCATCCGCAAGAGCGCCAAACAGGAATTCTCATGTGAAGGAGTTTGCCATTGAGGCGGCTACTGACTCTGGCACCTCGGTCACCTCATGGGGGACTGGAACCATTGGGGCACTGCTGAAACGGAGGTCACGTCTGAGACTGGTCATGGGCTCGAGGGACTAAGTTCCCAGGAGCAGTCCATGGTGGACGGGGGAAACTCCACTCTACCACTGGGTTTGGGAATTTCCTCCTCTCCAAGGGAACCTGAATGGAGCCCAGAAGAACCTGCCAGCCCGGCACATTGACCAACTTGACCACCTGTAACTTATGAGCATCAAAGTCCTGGTCTATCGAGCCCAACAGATGGGCCGGTAGGCCAGGCACCCTTAAGTACAAGTCCTGGTCTTCCTAGCAGGGCAGGTGAGCTGACAGGCCAGGCACTCTCTCTGACTTTACATAGATCTCAAAGGGCTAAAACCCCTCCCAAACATCTGGGAGACTATGTGAGGTTTCTGTCATCACTAGGGAACCTTGCTGGTCCATAATGAGGTGTTGGGAACCTACACTTGGTAAAATACACAAACACTCATTTTATTTTGAAGAATGATTGTTTAAGTTAACTTTATTATTTTTTTAAAAAAAATAATTGTCTGCCGATGTGTATTGGCCAGGGGAACAAGTGTACTTGTGTGTTTTATCTGGGGGGGAGGTGTGTTGTGTCCTGGTCTGTTGAGGCAGCTCAGCAGGCCCAGAAATGTTGCAAATGGTCCCGGGCATTCCAAAAGCTGCCCGGGACTAGACTGTTTGGCGCCAGCCTTGTGCGCAGGCACAAGGTACAAAAAGGGAGAATTATGATAGGCTGTTTGGGAAACTATAAAAGGCCTGTGAGCCTGTTGCTTGTTGAGTGGAACTGGAGTTGAATAAAGAAGAACTTGGTTGAAACTGGTATTATGTGTCACTTCAGTGCCGTGAACCCCAAAACATAATACCCACCATACAGCTTAAGAGTTGCTTTTGTCCAGCTCTAAATAACAACCTATAATTCTCGTAATTTCCTGTGGTAAATATTTGATAGGTAGGTCAGACAGGCAAATTGTTTCCTCTCTGCATCAAATGGTGATTGCATAAATGCTTTACAATTGAAAAATTCTCCTATATATTCTAAAGTTAGTCTCGTAGAATTAAGTTTTCTTTAACTGAAAGAAACACTATGAAGAGTTTCATAAATTACTTTAAATCAACCCCATTTTCATCCTTCTGTTTCCCTTTCTATTTTCTTTTCAGGAGCAGAACTCATCTGAGAGAATCTACACTCTTGAAAATCTTGTGATTAATGTGCTTGGTCTCTTTACTGCTGGGACAATAACCACAAGCCAAACTTTGCTACGCAGCCTCCTAGCAATGGCTAAATTGCCACACATTCAAGGTACAGAAATAATCACAAATATATAAAGATGTCAACTCTTTAGGGCAGGGCTCTTCAAACATGGCCCTTTTGTGACACATTCAACTCCCAGAAATCCTCATCCGGGCACTCTGGCTGAGACCCCTGCTTTAGGGCTTCCACTAATAATCCTGGAAAAAATAAAGTAAGGATGCTGTTGAGTAAAGTAAACTCATTGCAGCTGCATTTCTGCAGTTTTCCTGGCAGGTTTTGGGAAGTGTTTGCCAAGATCTTCTTACAGAATGTTTTGCTGTGTTTTGTTTATTTCCCAGTTTAACTAACATGCCCTTGGAACAACAGGGCTTCCATGAAATCTTGAGATTACACAAAGACAGTTCTAGTAAAATAATATCCACTCGATCAAGGGTCCCCAATCCTGTCTCCTTGGACCAGAATTGTTGGGAATCAGGCCATGCAAGCAGGAGGCGAGTTCTTGAGGCTTCATTTAAGCATGCGTGGGAGTTAAGTTGCGCATCTGAAACCAAACCCTCCCTCCTGCTGCCACTACTGCTGTTGGTCCATTGAGCCAGAGAAGTTGGGGACCACTGCATTAGATCATGAAGAGGCAAGATGTGACTGAATGCTTTAAAACAGCAGTCTTTTTCTTCATACAGCCTTAAGGCAGATCAATTAATTAATTGAGTACTTGCTTTAAGGAGTCCTAGTATGAATGATTAATTTAATATGGTATAGCTTTTCTTAAGAATCATTTTTGTATCAGTATAAACCCACATCCTTTTAACTCAAGATATCATCCTTAACATTTGAACCATACTGCTATAAGCAGTGACAATATAATAAATCTTAATCTACAATACCCCCGCAAAATTGATTGGCAGCTGTATCCTGAAGCATTCTTTCTTTGGAAATGAACCTTGAGGTTTTTGAGGGAATAAATTGTTTGTACTCTGCTGGCACATAATATTCATTCTCATCATCATTTTTACGATTCTCTGTTAAAAATTTTTTATTTTTTTAAAACATACAATCATTTATAAAAATACAATAAATTTTTAGAATAGAAACCCCCCCCCCTTACCCTCCCTCCCACCCCCCCTCCCTTCACTTCCCAGAGCAGAATACAGGGTTAGAAAAAAAAAAGAAAATTACAATGATTAAGAAAAAAGAAAAAAAAGAGAAAGAAAAAAATATCATAATTAACCTTTAACTCCATAACCTATAAAACAATTCTCTATAATATTTGATATTCATTCATAAAATAAATAAAACTTTTTAATTCCATACTTTTTCTGAATATAATCTATCCACCTTCCCCATACAGTAATATATCTTTCTTGTGTATGATCCTTTAAATAAGCAGAAATTTTTGCCATTTCTGCAAAACTAGATACTTTAAATATCCATTCTTCTAAAGTAGGCAAAGAATCTTTCTTCCAATATAAACCTACTAGTAACCTTGCTGCAGTTAATAAATTCAACATCAAAGTAGTTTCTTTTTCATTTAAGTCAACAAAAATATCAAGTAAAAATAGTTGAGGAGTAAACTTTATCTTTTTTAGCTGAAATTCTCCCCAACAATGACAATTGCAATTTTTTCCAATCTCTTAAATCCTTTTGGACTTTTGCCCATAGTGGTTCGTAATTGTTCTTATACAATTTTCCATTTGAAGCAGTTAGATATACTCCCAAGTATTTAACCTTTTTTACCATCTGAAAACCTGTGGCTTTAATCAAACTTTCCCTTTCTTTAACTGACATATTCTTAGATAATATCTTAGTCTTATAATTATTAACTTTAAAACCAGAAACATTCCCATACTGTGTTATAAGTTCTAATAAACCATCAATCGCCTGATTCGGCTGTTCCAAAATTAAAACCAAATCATCCGCAAATGCCCGCAATTTATACTCATTCTTCCTTATCTTTACACCCTTAATTAACTTCGATTCCCGAATCTGAATCAATAAAATTTCCAATGTTAAAACAAATAACAATGGGGATAATGGACATCCTTGTCTTGTCCCTTTTTGAATATTAAAATTCTCAGTCAATCCCCCATTTACAACAATTTGTGCAGATTGCTGCTGATATATAGCTTTAAGTGCATGTAAAAAATTATCCCCAAAATTCATTTTCTCTACCAAAGAAAATAAAAATTGCCAGTCCAATTGATCAAAAGCTTTTTCAGCGTCCAAAAAGATAAAAGCCACAGGAATCTGATTATTCTTATCCAAGTACTCAATTAAGTTAATAATTTGTCTAACATTATGTTTCATATATCTCCCTGTTATAAATCCTGCTTGATCACTATGAATCAAGTCTTTCATAACCTGCATTAATCTATTTGCCAAAATTTTTGTAAAGATCTTATAATCAACATTCAATAATGAAATTGGCCTATAATTCTTAGGCTCTGTAAGATCCTGATCTTCCTTCGGAATCAGTGATATAAAAGCTCTTTTCCAAGAAGGAGGAACTTGCATACCCAACAAAATACCATTAAAGAGTTCCTTTAATGGCTCTATCATCTCTTCAAATAAGATCTTATAATACCTAGAAGTCAGTCCATCTGTTCCAGGAGACTTTCCAACCTTTAACTGCTTAATAGCTAGACCAATTTCCTCCACAGTAATTGAACTATTCATCCCATTTTGTTGTTCCTCTGAAAGTCTAGGAAAATGTACTGATTGTAAATATTTATCTATATCCAAACCCCTTATATTATCACTTGAATATAATTTTGTGTAAAAGTCCAAAAAGCTTTTTCTAATCAAATCTTGCTGAAAAACCTCAGTACCTTTATATTTTACTTTCTCTATAATTCTAGCTTTCTGTTTCTTTCGTAACTGATAAGCCAACCACCTCCCAGGCTTATTCGCATTGCAAAAAGTATTATGTCTCATGTACGACAGATTGGTAGCCACCTGATCTGCCATCAACATGTTAAATTGTTCCTTAAGCATCTTTATAGATACCTTTAAATTATTATCAGTAGGATTAAGAACCAACTCTTGTTCTTTTGATTTGATCTCTTCTTCTATTTCTCTACGTCTTTGTAACCCTTTTTCCCTAAAAACTTTATTCAATTGAATCAAAATTCCCCTCATATACGCTTTACTAGCGTCCCACACCATAGACATCGATGTTCTCTTATTCATATTTATAGTAAAAAAGTCCTTTAAATGTTCTTTACACTTTTGTACAAACTCCTCCCGATTAAATAAGTTCTCATTCAATCTCCAGGATCTTCTATTCCCGTCTTCCGAATATAACTCCATCCACACGGGACTATGATCTGACAATGTTCTAGGAAAAATTTTCACCTTCCTCACTCTAGGGAGGAAGTCACTAGTAATCAAAAAAAAAATCAATCCTTGAAAATGACTGGTGTCTATCAGAATAAACGGTAAAGTCTCTATCACTTGTATTCCTTTCTTGCCAAATATCAATAAGCTCCAATTCTTCCTTCAAATCAAAGAAAGTCATAGGTAATTTAGTTTGAATAAAAGTTTTAGAGGAACTTCTTTTGTCTATAGTTGGGTCTAAAACCCCATTCCAGTCACCCATCAAAATTACCGATTTATAATCCAACTGAGATATCTTGCCATGCAGCAACTTATAAAATTGTTTCTGTTGTTGATTGGGAGCATATAGTCCAACAATAAGAACCTTTCGGCCTTGTAATAATAATTCCACAAAAAGATATCTTCCTTCAGAATCAGCCTCAATTAGTTTAGCTGAAAAAGTTTTCTTCACATAAATTACCACTCCCCCTTTTTTCCCAGGGGCTGGAGCAGTAAAATGTGTGCCCAGACGGGAATTCATCAAGAATTTAGAATCCTTTAAAGTTATATGAGTTTCCTGCAAACATATCAAATCATTATTATGTTGTTTCAAATAATGGAAAATCTTTCTTCGTTTCTGGGGCACGTTTAAGCCATTAACATTCCAGGTCAGGAACCTGACCATCTCCACCGGCCTGGAGCCTCTGGAGCATGGCCTGCAGATCTGCTGTCGAGGATCTTTTTGGTCTTGCCCCTCCCACAGGCTCTGTAACAACCAAACTTTCACCACTCTTCTGCAACTGCTCTTTTTCTTTACGTTTATGGGCAGCTCGTGTCATCCTTTGCTCTTTTATGTCAGAATTCGGTGCAGCTTGTTCCATAACCATCATTGATGAGGCTCCTGCCATAAGAGACTCTTCCGTCATCCTTATTTGTGGAGGTGGTGACAATCTTGCTTTTAAGATAGACTGATAAAAATCTCTTGCTTTAGAAACAGTAGTTAATCTGTGACGTATCCCTTCATAATTTACTATTATTCCTCTTGGAATCTCCCATCTGAACTGAATTTGACGATGTTTCAACTCATCAGACAAGAAAGTAAAATCTTTTTTGGCTCTTAAAATTTTTGGAGGTATCTCTTTTAAAATTATCACGTCTTGATCAGCAATTTGAAACTTTTGTTTATAAAAGGCCTGTATAATTTCATTACGGATAGATCTAGAAAAATAAATAACCACATCTCTTGGTAGATTTCTCTGTCTAGCAACCCGTGAATTAACTCTAAAATTTTTTTCTATCTCATTCTCAATTATTTCAGGCCGCCAGCCAATATTAGGAGCAATATCTTTCACAATAAGCATCTTTAAGTCTTCCTGAGGGTTCTCCCTCAGGCCTCTGATACGCAATGCGTGTTCCATCTCCCTATATTGTGAAATGATTTGTTCATCCTGTGTAATTTCTATCTTGTTCTCTACCTCCTGCATTCTAAATTCCATCCTTGATGCATTTTCAGTAATCTTTTCCATCTGGTCATCAATCCTTTCTATGTGCAGGGCTAAGCCCTGAAAGGCCAGAAGGATATGGTCTCTTACTTGTTTATTCTTTTTCTCCAATAATTCTTCTGTATTAGCCCTCTCTGAAATTATAAGATCTTTTACCTCCTCCTTAATATCCAAGGCATGCTGTTTTAAAGCATCTTGTAAATCATTAAGAGAAATTGCAGGAGGAGGAGGAGAAGGTGGAGGTGATTTTGGTTTCTGAGATGCAGACTGAGGCATTGGAGAAGAAATAGGAACCTTAGGGGCGGGAGGCAGACGTTTTGAAGCCATTTTCTTAAGTTCCAAGAAGAAAGATTCTTATTAAAAAAAGGGGGGGGCACAGTTCTTTTAAGTATTCTTTAAAAAAAGAGAAAAAAAATAGAGAAAAAAAGAGGAAAGAATAAAAGCCAAATTCTTACTTCTGTATTTAAAGAGTTAATCTGTATCCAGGTTTTACTCTGTAATGCAAATCAGGCAAGAAAGACGATCGCCATTTTACTTTTCACTTTCCCTTTCTTCTAAAGGGAAAGTGAACAAAAGAAAAAGAAGAGGAAACTTGCTGAAGTTAAAGGCACCATCAAACTTGAGCACAGTCTCTCCTGGTCTGCTCCGTCTGCTTTCAAATACTCACAAGCAGCTGGAAAAAAAAGCAGATGTGGAAGCGGCAACTTGCTTCATCCCAAAAGCTTCGGAATGAAGTCTCCCTGGAACGCGGAGTTGCTCAGGCTCCGAGGGAGCTCTACCCTCCGATCCCCAAAATAACAGGAATCCAGGGGAGCTCTTACCTCTACCTGAGAGCTCTCCTCCTCCCTTTTTCCCAGGGAGGAGATTTAAGCCGTGGGACAGCTGATTGTCAAAGTCCCGCGGCTTTTACACGCACCAGGAACGGGCGGCTTTGTAAAACGCCGCCATTCGTCATCGCTGGAACCACCACGATTCTCTATCCACTGCAGGATTAAGTTCAAGTATATTACAGTCAAGGACCCATACAGTCCTGCCAATTGGGCCCACAAAACTTGCTGATGTTGTCGATCCATCTTGTTTTAGGACTCTTTAGTGGACACTTTTTATCGAGTGGGATTCATTCTATGACTGCCTTGGTCTTCCTGCCATCAGTTCTTCTTACTATGTGACCAGCCTATTTCCATTTCAGTTCTTTTACTCTTCTTGATGATATCATATACTTTCTGTTAAGTCCTTCGCGAAATTGCAGTGACACGAGAAGCAGTTGTAGTTCTCAGGAACCTCTTTATTTCTGTTCAGCACACTGGTTACAAGATGCTGACAACGCCCAAATCTCCCTGCCCTTTTTATAGGTGATTCCTGGGCCAAACTGCAACATTTGGCGCGCTTGCACTCGCGCATGCGCGCGAGTGCTGGCAACAGCCAGTCTGGTCCTGGGCAGCTTGCACCTGCCCGGGACCGTTGCAATGCCCCAAGCCTGCTTTCACAGGCTCAGGACATAACACCCCTTCCCCCCCGGCTAAGACTATGATCATACAAATAATAATATACAACCCAATACGAGTGTGGTACCCATACTAGCTTTGTACCAGTTATTCCTTTTGCTTCTATTGTTCCCCAGTGTTCTATTTTCCTATGTGTACAGGAATACTCTCTGTTAACTCTGTTTTGCCAGTAGGGTTACAAAATCTTCTAAATACTTAGGAGATCTTTTAGCTCTCTGTGACCTCCTGGCTTCTGGGTACCTTCCAAGTACCCCTTGACTGAGGGGTGATGTATGCTTGTCCCCCTTGCTAGGCCCTGGTGATCCCCAAGGACTGTGCTCCAATGCCTGGCCTGCTTGCTTGCCCACCGGGCTCGTCAGGCCAGGGCTTCTTTCTCTGTTTGACCTGGTTGTCCTTCCTGGCTGCAGTCTCTTAAGTGACTGTCACTGTTGGGCAACTCTGTAGAACCTCCCAAGTCTGTCCTAGACCTGTCAAGAGGTTGTCTTTCCCCGTGTTCCCGTTCTGTACCCGGGCTTGCTGGGGTTTCAGTACTGTCCCAAAACTCAGTTGTCCCCTGAGTGATGCCAGAGGTGTTGTAGTCAGGATTCGGTTCCTCGACCACCTCCCTGTGTGCTTGCCCCCTTCTAGGGACAGGGGCAGTGTTGGGCCAACTAGACGGAATGTGTGCCAGCTCTCTTGCAGGGTGTGGGTTGTTTGGACGCTCCCGGATATCCTCCCTGACTGGAGTACCGAGTGATGTGGGTGAGTAGTGATTATGCCCCCGCTGGATGGAGTAGGCACTGGTGCCTGAGTTCTAGTTGGACTCCATGAATTCCTGTTGCCGCCTGTTAATGATAGGCGGCAGCCCGCACTCTTCCCTTTGCCCAAAGGGTTCCCCCTCCCCTCCTGGAAAAGAACCAGGAGTCTCAGTTGGAAGGTCCCGTCTAGTGCGGAGCTGGTCGATGTGTCGTCGCAGGACACGACCGTCGTCCAGGGAAACCTCGTAGGACAAAGGACCTGTGACCCTGGACACAGTGGCAAGGACCCATGAATGACCAGGCCCGTAGTTACGAGTCCAAATCGGGGCACCCACAAGCAGTTGTCTAGGTGCCCTGGGGTGTGTGATTGTGGAAGGTAGTCTGTCCGGATGCAACTGGTCAAGCTTGGTAGTCAGTTTGTGCCCCCAACGAAGTTCAGCTGGGCTCCTCCCGGTAGATGTGGAAGGTGTAGTGCGATAAGAAAGGAGGAAGTCAGCCAACCTGTGATGCCAGTCTCCATAGGTAATTTTCTTCAAGCGTCCTTAGTGATGCGAACCAAGCGTTCAGCCATACCGTTGGTGGA
Organism: Crotalus tigris; assembly: GCF_016545835.1. Taxonomy (NCBI): domain Eukaryota; kingdom Metazoa; phylum Chordata; class Lepidosauria; order Squamata; family Viperidae; genus Crotalus; species Crotalus tigris. The sequence continues at coordinate 31,247 of NW_024100270.1, forward strand.
TGGGTGGAAAGGTGCAGAGGTGGCATGACAAATCATGTTGGCCTGTAAGAAAGCTTGGAATTCGGAAGAAGTGAATTGAGGGCCATTGTCAGATACGAGGACAACAGGAAGCCCGTGTGCAGCAAAAATCCCCCTCAGTACTTGAATAGTCTTTGCAGTGGTGGTGGAAGAGACAGGTACAACCTCAAGCCATTTTGAATGGCTATCAACAAAGACCAAGAAGAATTGACCCTGAAAGGGCCCAGCATAGTCAATGTGCACCCTAGAACATGGAGACTGTGTTTCCTCCCATCTATGTACAGGAGCTTGGGGCATTTCAGGGTGTGAGCATTGACAAAGGTGGCATGCATGTATCTTTGCTTCAATGTCTCTGTCTAACCCAGGCCACCACAAATGGCTGCGCATAAGCGCCTTCATACGTACAATGCCAGGATGACCCTCGTGGAGGGAATCTAAGACCCTAGTCCTCATTGAGGCAGGAATGACAACTCTGCTCCCTCAAAGCAGACAACCCTGGAAAGTGGATAACTCATTCCTTTTGGACCAGAAACTCTGAAACTCAGTGCCTGGACAGCTCTCTAACCATCCAGATAAAACCCAAGATAGGACACGAGAAAGTGTGAGATCTGTGGCTGATTCAGCAGCCACATCCCTGGCATCTAAAGGGGACTCAGGCAAGGCCTGAATGGAGATGATATTGATTGTTGGTGCAGGGTCAGCCTCTATTACTGGCAGGGGTAATCTACTGAGACCGTCAGCATGGCCCATTTCTTTCCCAAGTTTGTGAAATAAGGAAAAATCATAGGCAGACAGAAAGATAGACCATCTCAGCATTCTGGGGGAGATGATTTGGGGAGTTTGTTTATGTGTGGTAAACAGCCCCAACAAAGGCTTCTGGTCAGTGAAGACCGTGAAATGCCTGCCATATAGGAAATCATGGAACTTTTTAATTCCAGCAACAACAGCTAAAGCCTCCCTGTCAATTTGAGCATAATTTCACTCTGCAGAAGACAAGGTTCTGGAGTAATATGCAACAGGAACCTGAGTTCCATCTGGTCTGAGGTGGTTTAGTACGGCTCCCACCCCATAAGGAGAAGCATCACAAGCGATGCACACAGGAAGGGATTCATTGAAATGTGCAAGCACACTGTTAGAAGTGAGTAAGGCCTTAACCTCATTGAAACTTGCTTCGTGTTTTTGTGACCACTGCCACACTGCCTGTTTGTCCAGGAGCCTATGAAGAGGCTCGGCTACACTAGCCTTGTTTGGAAGGAAGGAGTTGTAAAAGTTCAGAAGGCCCAGGAAGGCCTGTAGTTCGGCCTTGGACTTTGGCTTAGGAACATGCATAATAGCTTTCAATTTGGATTCAACAGGGTGAATCCCGGTAGCATCAATTTTGAATCCCAGAAAATCTGTAGAAGGCACCCCAATTTTACATTTGTCCTTCTTAAGTTTGTGGCCCGTTTTCCTGAACCTCAGCAGGACAGCTCTTAATCTCTCAGCTAAGTTGTGTGTAGAGTCTGCAGCAATTAAGACATCATCAAAATAGGGGCAAATCCCTGGTATACCCCGTAGTGTGTTTTCCATTATGCTTTGGAAAATTCCAGGAGCAACATTTACTCCAAATTGTAACCTCTTTACCTTGAATGCCCCCCTGTGGGTCACAATGGTTTGAGCTACAGCAGCAGCATCATCAACAGGCAGCTGTTGATACGCCTGAGCTAGGTCAAGCTTTGCAAAAACACGCCCCCCCTTGAGGGAGGCCAGAATATGACTGACCACGGGAACAGGATAGGCATGTTGCTGCAATGCCTTATTCAGAGTGCATTTGTAATCTGCACAGATGCGAATGTCCCCATTTGCCTTAAGAGGCGTGACAATGGGGGTCTCCCAAGGACTGGAGTCGACAGGTTCTAAAACTCCTTGCTGAATCAATTTGTCCAATTCAGTGTCAATTTTACCTTTCAAGGCAAAAGGAACCCTTCTTGCTTTAATTCTAATAGGGGTGACAGTGGGGTCTAATTTCAGTGACACAGGGGGTCCTTTGTACGTGCCCAGCTGTGGGCTGAAAACATCTGCAAATTCTTTGCAGACTTCTTGTAGGTTTACTATTTGCAAGCTATTGAGTCCTTTGACATGTATTCCCAAGGCCTCAAACCAATCAAGTCCTATGAGACTCGTTCGTTCACCCCCTACTACTATTACATCTAGTGGACCTTCAAAATCCTTATACTGTACATTAAGGGTGGCCTCCCCCTTAACACACACTCTGGAGTTTTGAAAGTCTGTTAACACAATGTCAGAAGGCCTCAGCTTGGCCTGAAATCCGCTGCCAGAACAAATCTTCCTAAACGTGTGCATGGAATGATTGAAAGTGCAGACCCCGTATCCAGTTCCATAGCCAATGGAACCCCTTGTAGCTAGTGACAGCTTTTTCTTGATGGGCTTGTGTGTGCCTGTCCTATAAATGCTTTTTCGCGAAGCACAGAAACCCACCCTGTTTTGGCTGGGGACCCTGGTACCTTTCAGGCGCAATTCTTCCCGAGGTTGTACTTTCTGATGGCCCAGACACACAGCTGCAATGTGTCCCTGTTTTCCGCATGCCCTACAGATAGCAGAGCGGAATCTATAGTCGGTCCTCTTGTGGCGACCTCCACAACCGAGGCACTTGGGGAGAGCTGAAGAGCTTTCCTTCTGTTTCCCTTCTTTCGTGGGGTAGAGACGGTCTACTTCATTGTCAGGATCCTCCTCTGGGTTCCTTTGGACTCCTTCCTGGTGCACGGACACAGCTTCTGGAGTGCTTCTGATCGGCCTCATGTTCTTGATGGCGCCGCCCGCTGCCTCTTCTGCAATAACTTCTCTCAAGGCATCTTGGAATGATAAGTCTTCTTTAGCGAAAAGTCTCTGCTGAAATTCTCTATGCCTCAGTCCGCATACAAATCTGTCTCTCAGCCGTTCTTCTAGATCCTTGAACTCGCAGTGTTTAGCGGCTTTTCTCAGCGCAGCAATGTATTCTTTGGCTGATTCTCCGGGTCACTGATCCCTCTGTTCGAAGGTGTGGCGCCAAGCGATGACGGACAACTTGGGCTGGAAGTGTTCCTTTAGTAGTTTTTTGAGATCTGTGTAGTTAACAAATTCTAGAGGTACAGGTGCTGCTATGTTTTCAGTGATTTCGAATGCATCTTGACCACAAACGCACAGCAGGGTGGCGGCTTTTAAACTATCTTCTCTTACTTGATTGACTTTAAGATAGTTTTCCACCCTGGCTATGTAGGACTCCCATCTTTCCGGATGCGAGACGTCGAATTCTGAAAGTCTTCCAATTTTGCCATTTTTGTAGAAAAGGAAGGGTCTATCAGCCAGCTTACCTCTGATGTTCGCTGGATTGGCGGGCAGCTGCTGAGTTAACACCGTTCCTACTGCTCAGGACTCTAGGGTAAGCTTACACCTGGCTTCAGTCGATGTAAGGCAATCCCACCTTCGTCGCCAGTGTTAAGTCCTTTGTGAAATGGCAATGACACGAGAAGCAGTTGTTGTTCTCAGGAACCTCTTTATTTCTGTTCAGCACACTGGTTACAAGACGCCGACAACGCCCAAATCTCCCTGCCCTTTTTATAGGCGATTCCGAGGCCAAACTGCAACATTTGGCGCACTTGCACTCGCGCATGCGCACGAGTGCTGGTGACAGCCAGTCTGGTCCCGGGCAGCTTGCAAATGCCCGGGATGGTTGCAATGCCCCGAGACTGCTTTCACAGGCTCAGGACATAACACTTTCGTTTGTACTCTAATCCACATGCAGGTCTTTCTATCTTGTCTTGTAATGCTGAGAATGTATCTTTCAATGGCTCTTTGTGCCACTTGTAGCTTTTGTATCGATTGTGAGGTTAGTGTTCATGTTTCACTGGCATATGTTAAAGGAGGTAGTATACACTGATCAAAAACTTTTTTCTTCAGGCATAGGGGGAAGTTGTTCTTGAAAATTATACTTAGCTTGCTGAATGCCTACCAACCACATTTAATGTGTCGATCAATTTCCTTTATTGTATCACCTTCCATTGACATCCAAGGTATATGCAGTGGTCTACTATATCTAGTTCTTCTTCACATTTTTTTTTTTCTTTAGTAAATTTATTAAACATAACCTGGCTCTTTTTCCGGTTTATTTTTAAGCCAAATGGTTCTCCTGCTTTGTGCAGCTCTCATATGTCTCTTTATAGCCCTTCTGGATCTTGGGAGAAGAGAACAATATCATTTGCAAATCTTAAGTGATTTAAATAAGCGCCACTGATTTTTATTCCATTTTTTGCCCAGTCTAGTTTGCAAAATACTTCTTAAAGGCAAGCTGAGAATAGAATAGGGATATTGTATCGACTTGTTATACACCTTGTTCTATGTTGATTTCTACTTTAAGATCATTAGGGCAAATTGTTGCCATTGTTTTTCATATATTGTAAGTTTATGTAAGTTTATGTAAGAAGTATCTATGCCTTGGTTGAGCAATGCCCTAATTATTACTTGCTGAAAGGCATGGTGTATTTGTTGTACCTTTCAATGACTTGTTGAACAACTTGGATGTGATCTATTGTGCTGTAATCACTTCTGAACCCTGTATGCTCCTTTGGCTGTGCATCATTTAACGTTCTCAATATTCTTTTTGCTATTATCTTGGTGAAAACCTTGTCAATGAGTGAAAGCTAAAGAGCTGTGGTATATTGTTGAAAATCCACCACAAGTATTTGCAGCTGCAGATCAGAAAAGCCATGATAGAGCAATGGCTTATCTTATCTTGAATTTAGATGATGCATAATTTCTAAATGTTGCAAATTTAAAGACTACAAAGGGGATATGGTTGAAGTTGAGAGCTGTGCACATGAATGTTTCTGCTTGCAACAAAGTGCAATTGTCAAGAAAACTTTACAGGGCCTGTTTGGAACCAGGTGAATCTATGGAACAGCATTTAAATAAAATGCAAAGTTTATTTTTGGACTTAGAACAACGTGGGATTAAATTCCCTGAGCCCCAGAAGGTTTTATTGGTGTTGAACAGTTTAGATAAAACCTGGGACACAGTTTCTGCAATATTTGAATGCAAAGAAGAACAAGACTTAAAGTTTGAGGCTTTGATGGCATGTTTGCTTAATGAAGAGGAAAAACGCCATTTTAGAAGCAGCCACGAGGAGGAGAAATTCCTGAGGAGGGGGTCCAGACTGCACGTCTCCAGAGAAGAAACAAGCAGATCAGACCCGGACCAAATTGCAACAAAGGAGAGATTTTGCAAGCAGAGAGCAAGCAGAGAGCGGGAAAAGACTTGCTACATTTGTGGAAAAAAGACACATTTGCAAAGGAACTGTTTGCAAAGGAACAATTTGCAGCAAAGGACATTTGTGCATGCAAAAAGGACTGCTTTGCAAAAGGAACATTTTGGTGTTGCAAAAGTTTGCAGTAGCAACAACAGAGACAAGTGGCTAATTGATAGTGGGGCAAGTCAAACAATTGTTAATGACTCTGAATTATTTTGCAGGTTTGTTCCAGTAGCAAAAGAAGCTGTGGCTTTGGCAAATGGCCAGAAAGCAAAAGTCATTGGAAGAGGCGATGTAAAAATTCCATATTTGGAATCCAAGTTTACCAATGTGCTTTGTGTACCTGAGATGGAACATAATTTGTTAAGTGTGTCTAATTTAGACAAACAAGGTTTTGAGGTCATTTTTGTAAATGGGAAATGTTTCATCAAAAGGAATGGGAATATTTGTGCAGAAGGCATAAAGGAAGATAATCTATATGTATTGCAGAGACAAAAGGTTCAATGTTCCCATATATTTAAGAATGTTGCAGAGCATGATTCATGTGTTCATCTTCTACATAGAAGACTTGGCCATGCAAGCTTTAAAGTTTTGCAGCAAATGCAAGATTTTGCAGAAGGGCTAAATTTAAAGGGATGCAAAACAAATTTGGACTGTGCAGTATGCAAAGCATCAAAGTCAAAGGCATTCCCAGTTAGTAAATGTAGCACAAGACAAACAAAAAGAGTTCTAGAGCTGGTTCATGCAGATCTGGTGGGACCTATGCAAGCCAGTTTGGGAGGAGCAAAATATGCACTGGTCATTGTTGATGATTATAGCAGGTATTCATTTTGCTATTTGCTTAGAGCAAAGACAGAGGTGCTACAACAATTCAAATAGTGGGTAAGTTTTGTAGAGAGAAGGTACAGACAACAAGTGTGTCAGTTGCAAACTGACAGAGGTACTGAATTTATGTCAACTAAATTCCAACAATGGTTGGGGCAGTTGGGGATAAGACACAGACATACAAATCCTTACTCAGCAGCAGAGAACGGTGTAGCTGAAAGAAGGAATGGTGTTTTGCAAACAATGAAAGATTCATTATTGGAGGATTCTGGTTTGAGCAGGTCATATTGGGGAGAAGCCATATTGTCTGCCAATTATATAGTTAACAGGCTGTGGAGTTCCTCCATTAATAATACTCCATATGCCATTCTATATGGGAGAAAGCCATCACTGGCACATTTGAGAATTTTTGGAAGTACTGCATGGGTACATATTCCAAAAGCAATCAGGAGAAAGGGACAGCAAAAGGCAAGAAAGCTCAGGTTTGTGGGCTATGAGCCAGGATCAAAAGGATATCGCTTTAGCGATGGAAGTAAAAGAATTATAATTTCAAGGTCTGCTAATTTTGCAGAACAAAATTGGGACAGAATTAATGCAAATTCTGGGTATGTCTCACTTAATGACGGTGATCTGTGTAGTGACAATAACTCATCTAATGATAAAAAAAGTGATTATAGAAGATGTCAATGTTCAGGGAGGAGAGGCTGAACAAGACATGAAGCCAGAAAGACTTGAGACACAGGAGCAGTTAATACCACGTAGGTCAGAGCGATGTAATAAAGGAATTCCGCCTGACAGGTATTCTGCCAGCAAGGTAAAGAGTTGCAATGTGTGGTATGAGCCAAGAAGTTATAAAGAGGTGTCGGCATTACCAAAAGCTGAACAAGAAAGATGGAAGGAGGCCGTGGATAAAGAGATGAAATCCATGGGAGACCATGAAGTATTTAAATCAGTGACTTTGCCACAGGGAACCAAAGCTGTAGGTTGTAAGTGGGTATATAAGAAAAAGGTATTGCCAAATAATGATGTACAGTATAAAGTCAGGTTAGTGGCTCAAGGTTTTTCACGATTAAAGAATGTATTAAGTTAATAGGTCTGATGTCTCTTCCTGTCATGAAGGGAGGAGTGTTGGAATATTCATGAACAGGAAGAGTCATGTGGTAACTCAGTCAACCAATGTGGAAAAGTGCTACTGAGTCTGTGCAAAAGAGTATTGAGTTAGGAGCTGGATTTCCAGTCTCAAGGTTTTGTCTCTGGTTTGTCTCTGTAAGAAGTCTTCAATTAAGCTATGTTGCTGTAAAGAAGAATGGTATTGTAAATATTTTTATATAAATATAAAGTTATTTGAATCAGCTAAATGCAGTCAACTGTGAGAGCTTCTGATTTATTTTTTACCAATAGAGAAATTAAAATTCTCTAACAAAATCATTCTCTAGATACTTTCTGGTTTGCTAGGTGTCACCCCACCTCACAGGGAGACAGGGTTTTTTTTTAATTGAAAAGTTTTATACAAGTTTTAAACAATATCCCCCCCTAAAATAACCCCCTCCCTCCATCCCCTCCTCACTTCCCAGAGCTGGTTACAGGGTTACAAATAAACAAATTCTAAATAAACTTATCCAACTATACAAATAATAAAATCGATAATATACTTTAACTCAAATACAAAAAAGGAATAAAAAATAATAATATAAGCATTTCCAAATTAAAAAGTATAAATAATTCATAATCTGCATAATGCATTTTAAACCCATATCATAACCCATATTTACTCTATGTATAATTTATCCATCTTCACCTCGCTGAGGTGTATATTTCTTTTAAACAACCATTCGTCCATAATAAACACAAAATTTTCCCTCCAATATAACCTAACCAACAAACTTACATTCGATAAAATTGGCTGTTTGCTTTTTACCCCTAAGAAAGTCTATTAATACCCTCCTACTTAAAAAGTTTCAGCAAACCATTCATCTTCTAAAATTCTCACCAACAGAGATCATTAAAATTTTGAATTCTTTTACACATTTACCCATAATATCTCATAATTATTTTTCACTTTAAATTAAGAATTTATAATATATATATTCCCAAATATTTAAACTTTTCCACTAAATCAACACCTTCTATTATTCTTTTACTTTACATCTACTTACTACACAAATCATTCACTGTACCTTTAAAACATACTAAATACAAATCATTCACTTTTCTTTTAAAACATCTTCTATCTCAAAAAACTACTACAAAAGTTCATCATTTCCTTTTCTTTATTCCAACATCCATCTTCTGCAGTTCTTTTAATTTACGTCTATAGGCTGCAGGAGTCATTCTCGGTTCCTTTGAAAAATCTTCTGTATCAAGAGACTGCTGCAAAGGTTCAGCCTGTTTGTCTCCCACATCCAATAGCATAGCACTTTCAACCAGCTGCTCTTCCAACTTTTCTTCTATTATCTCAGGTCGTAAAGATAATGGAGAACCCACCTTCAAAACCGAAATGTAAAAATCTTTCGCCTTTGACATTGTATTAAGTCTATAATATATCCCCGCATAATTCAAGACTATTCCAACCGATATATCCCATTTGAATCGAACCTGGCGTTTTTTGAGCTCATCAACCAAAAAAGCAAAATCCTTTCTTTTTCTAAGAATTTTTGAAGGTATTTCTTTTAAAATTATAACATCTTGAGCTGCAATTTGAAATCTCTGCTTATAAAAAGCCTGTAAAATTTCATTATGAAGTGATCTCCTAGAAAAATAGATAACCACGTCTTGTGGCAAATTCCTTTGTCTCGCAACCCTAGAATTAACCGTAAAAACTTTTTCCGTCTCTCTCAATATTTCTTCAGGCTCAGCCCCCAAAATAAGAGCTATATCTTTTACCACCAGTTGTCCCAAATCCTCTTGAATATTTTCCTTCATTCCCCTTATTCTTAAAACAAATTCCATGTTTTTGTATTGTAACATAGTAACTTCATCCTGTATTATTTCCACATTATTTTCCACTTTGTCAATTCGATCTTCCACTTTTTCAAAATTTTCCACAACATCATCAATACGCTCATCCAGAAGATCTATGTGACCAACAAACTTTTGAAACGCAAACACTATGTCCTCTGACAATTTCATGAATTTATTTCCAATAAAAATCTCCATCTCTTCTTTAACCTGTTGTGCCTTTTTTTCCAAGGCATCCTGTAAATCTTTAAGTATACATGCTGGAGACAATGGAGAAGGTGGTGGAAACTTAGACTTAGCTTGCTGAGCTGTCTGCATTACCGGGAAGATCGAGGCTTTAGAAGCAACAGAAGCTCTGAGACGCTTTGAAGCCATTTTATTTTATTTTTTTTATTTTATTTTTTTTATTATAAATTTTTACAATTTTACAATAAAAACCCCTTCCCCAATCCCTCCCAACCCACCCCAAAACCCTCCCCCATTCTTCACAGAGCTGAATACAGGGTTAACTAGAGCTTAAAAGAAAAAACTTTTAAACCCAAATAAACCTCAAACAAATATAATTACATTCAGTAAACAAATTATTAAATACTTTAACTCCATTATATATAAAAAACAGAAAGAGAAAAAGAAGAAAAGAAAAAAAAATAAAAAAATAATAAAAAAACCAAAACTATTCTACACTTCTAAATAATATCTTAAACTTTAAATATAAATTATTCAAAAGCTAAATGATATTTTCTTATATCATACTTATATTGTATAAAATTTATCCATCTTTTCCACACCAAGAGGTACTTCTCTTGCGATTGATCTTTCAAAAAAGCCGAAATTTTTGCCATTTTAGCTAAGTAAGAAACTTTAAAAAATCATTCCTGCAAAGTAGGCAAAGATTCCTTCTTCCAATATTGCCCTATTAACAACCTTGCCGCTGTAATTAAGTTTAACATTAAAATAATCTCTTTGTCATCACAATCAGAAACAATACCCAACAAAAACAATTGTGGGGTAAATTTGATCCTTCTTTTGAAAATTCTTTGAATATTCCACCATATCTTGATCCAAAAGGCTTTTATGCTTTTACATGACTACCAGATATGATAATACGTTGCATCCAAGCAACCACATCTCCAACATTTAGGCTGCAAATTTGAATACATACGAGACATTTTTTGTGGATCAAGGTGCCATCTATAAAACATTTCATAGAAATTTTCCCGTAAATTTTGCGCTTGTGTAAATTTAACATTCCTCAGCCAAATAGTCTCCCATGTACCTAATAAAATCGGTTCATCAAAATTTTGAGCCCATCTAACCATACAATCTTTAACTAATTCTGCTTCTGAATCCTAATACACCATAAATTCTTTTTATGTGTGTTCGACTTTGATCTCTAATTTGTTTTAGCAAGTTCTCATCCTCTCTAAGCAAACCCACTTTATAATCTATCTTCCACCTTTCCAATAATTGTCTATACTGAAACCATGAATAGTTAATATTTTCTTGTGCTAATTCATCTATAGATTTTAATTGCCAATTTTTACCATCCCACTTAAGTAATAGTATATAAGAAATACTATCCATCTTAACTCCTTTCTGTATTCCTTCTATTGCATGCCATGGAATAGCCCATAATGGAATTCTTGAATCAATTCTATAATATTTCTTCCAAACCCGAAGTAAAGAAGTTCTTAAAATATGATACTTAAAAACCCTATCAACTTTTTTTATTATAAATTAAATAGGCATGCCATCCATATAATAAATCCCACCCCTCCAAAAGGAGTATATCTACATTTGTTAAATTAACCCAATCACTAATTAATGTTAAAACCACAGCATCATAATACAATTTCAAATTCGGTACCTTGAGTCCACCTCTCTCTCGTATATCTTGTATAATTTTAAGTTTTACTCTTGGTTTTTTCCCTGCCCAGATAAATTTATTGATACCTTTCTGCCATTCATCTAGGTTTGCTTCTTTTTTTAAAATAGGTATCATTTGAAATAGAAAAAGAAACTTTGGCAAGACATTCATTTTAATCGCTGCTATTCTCCCCAATAGAGACAATTGCAGCTTTTTCCAATTCTCTAAATCCTTTTGTATTTTAAACCACAGCCTTTCATAATTATTTTTATACAGTTTTGCATTGGAAGCAGATAAGATAACCCCCAAATATTTTACCTTATTAACAACCTCGAAACCTGTCAGTCTAACTAAAATCTCCTTATCCAAGTTGGTCATGTTTTTTGACAATATTTTAGTCTTATTATTATTGATCTTGAAATCTGAAACTTGTCCAAACTGATTTATCAATTGTAAAAACTCCATTACAGAATAAGTTGGTTGAGACAAAGTAACAACCAAATCATCTGTGAAGGCCCTTAATTTATAATCATTTTTATTGATTTCTATTCCTTTTATATTAGGTGATTCACGAATTTTGATCAGCAAAATTTCCAAGGTTAAGACCACTTATAAAAAGTCTGCTAAAATCTTATAAAATCAACAAATACCCCCCACCCCAAAAAAAAGAAAAAAGGAGAAGGGGAAAAAAGACAAAAGCCCCCTTAAAAGAAAAAAAGAAGATTCTTGCAATTTATACAAGTACAAAATCTGTTACATTGTTCCAGGTAGAAGTTCTGGTCCTTTCACTCAATGAATCAACACCTCAGCACCATTTTTCACCACTCTTAATTAAAAGAAGGAGAAGATAAGTTCTTTTCCAGAGTTAAAGTCCGAAATAATCCCCATTTTAGTCTCTCCTGGTCAGCTCTGTCTGCTTTAAAATTTACTCACAAGTTCATTTTAAGCGCAGATGTGGAAGCAGCGTCTAGCTTTGCCCTGGAAAAATCAGGGCAAAGGCATCCTGGAATGTGGAGAACACCCCAGATTCCGTGGGAGCTCTCACCCTCTGACCACCAAAAAAGAAAACCTTGGGGCCTTAGGAGCTCTACCGCTATCTGAGGAAAGCTCACCTCCTCCCCTTTGCCCGGGGAGAGAGGCTCCAAGCTGCGAGACAGCTGTTGCTCGCTGTCTCAGCTGGCTTTGACACATCCCAGGGCGGACGGCTGAAGAAAGCCGCCATCGCCACGGCCGTCATCACCGGAGGTCAGGGAGACAGGGTTTTTAACTCAGCCATCTAAGGTGCCTGATGGACTCTTTGGGTGTCAGAGGAAGCTTGGGTTTTTCACTGAGGATTTGGTGGGCCATCTGGCTGAGGCCTTACTTGGAAAAAAACTCCATAAAGTTCCATAAAATTCCAACTTTGCAAGAACTCCTCCCCAAGCTTTGGCTGAACTGCAGTAGGGTGGGTTGCTAGGTGCCACCACAGTGTGCATTTAGAAAAGGTCCTGAGGGTGCGGCCTGTGGCCTATGACAGGAGGCAGGTGGTTCTTCCCCAGCTGTGCAGTTATGGGCAATCAACTCTAGCTAGAGACATGCCAGTTATCACTCTAAATCCTTCTGCTCACAAAGGAGTGCCTCCCTTTAAAAAAAAAAGTTTAATTAACACATGCTGAGTTTTGAGCTAGACAAACTAGATATAATTAATTTAATATTTCCATTTTAAAATTAATAATCGTGAACGTTTAAACATGTTCCAAATACATGCAGAGAAGAAGGAAAGCAGTGGGAGGGGAATGGGGAAATCTTATACCTTCCTTTTTTTCCTCCTTAAAAACAATAAGGGTTTCCTTGTCAAAAGGAGAAGCAGATTCAACCTTTTTGCTAAAAATAGAGACACTTGCACAATTAAGAATTAGTTAGAAGGGCACAAGATCTTTGTATTTGTACAGTGCATTGTAAGGGATGAGTGGCATGTAGAGATAAGCACAGCTGCCATGCTTACAGCTTTGATTTTCATAATTGTATATGCTTTGCTTGTAGGGAAGTTAATACTTTGCAACTGTTTGTAGAAAGGGGATTTTGAGAAATGAATGCCAGCTTTAGAAGGAATTAAAAGACTGGTCTAGATAGGATGTAAGAAGCAAGAAAAAGTTTATGGTCAGTTTAAGATATGGTTCAGAAGATTTGACGTTAGCATATATTGTATGGCAACATTAGAGTGATTTTTGCATTTTAATCTGGATTTATCATTAATAATGCATTTGGAATCCTTAGTATTGCAAGGGGTGAGAAGTTATTGCTAAAATGTGTATACTAAATCTGTTTTCCTTTTCCTTGGAATCAAGGAAAAAGCAAGCTTTTATAAAAGGGCCAGTTTGGTTTAGAGATTAAGGCACCAGACTAGAAAGAAAAGAATAGGGGTTCAAGCCTTACTTTAGCCATGAAAGCCAGTCCGATGACAGTCTCTCTTAGCCCTAGGAAAAAGGACATTTTTGCTTTCTTAGCTGTTATTGCCTAATCCGCTGTGCTGCCTCCAAGACAAATTTGCATTTCAGGCTCTGTCAGTAATCCCATCATCTGCCTGGCACAAAAAACATTCCAGCGTTGTAGACTCCATGCAGGCCAGTGAGAAAAACTTTAAGGTGTGTGATTTTTTTTTTTTACATTTTACCTGTGTGTTTTACCTTTAAAAATCCTAACTGGGTCATGAAAGCATGTTTACTGGGTTTCAACTTTGTCCTTAATATGGCCTCTAATAAGGGTGAAAGGGGATGGTGGGAACAAGGTTCAGCAATATTTAATAGAGCCTCAATGGATAGTTAGACTCTATTTGAAACAAGAAAAAAAAATAAACATTCTTATATACCCTTCCAGCTTTGCAGAATCTCATTCTGGGAAATTATTAAGAAATGGGAAAGTATTAAATGCCCTTGCAGCTCAAATAAGGGACAGTCCAAGTCTTGCCTTAGGGGTATAGGTGAATTCAAATAGTCCAATTACAGTATAGGGACCTGCTTTCTGGGACAAGGTTTTCCACATGGGAGTTCCATGCATGGCTACAATTATGCAAACCTCTCCTGATTTGTCTTTTTAGGGCAGTAAAAATCAGCCTAGCAGCTTCATAGCAATAGCAAAAGCATTTAGGCGTTTTAAAGCACCCATAGTGCTTTACAACACTCTCTGGGTGGTTTACAATGTAGAGCATTATTTATATATTGCCTCACCAATCTGGGTCCTCATTTTACTGACCTTGGAAGGATGAAAGATTGATTCAGCCTTGAGCCCCATCAGGATCAACTGTAGGTTATAGTGCAATACTGCACTTTAACCACTGCACCACCAGGGCTCTTTCATCTTACATTGCATGATTACGTAATTAATCCTAATAACACTAAAGAACTACCTGTGGCTAAGTTAAATTATTCAATTACATTTAGGAACTTTTTCATCCCTTACTTGTAAATTCACTTTTTTAGTATCTCTTTGAATTTTGGCATTAAACTATTCACAGGCACTTTACCAACAGGGAAAAAGAAATATGTGGAATTTTGGCAAACACTTCAGATTCTAGTAAGCTATGGTATATATTTCCTCCACCTGAGATTTTCCTGGGCTCTGTAGCAGCAGGGCAGAGGCCCAAGCTTGGCGATTTACCAGATTATGAGTTTGCAAATCACCCAAGTCAGTTATAGCCTCAATCAATTGAAGTCTCTTCAACAGCTAATCTGTCTCCTGATTAAAAGAATGGAAACCACTTTTGTTATGTCCTGGGCTGTGATTGACACAACAGGTGCAGAGAGTCCCAGGCAGACCTTGAGGCTGCCTGGGCCAGACAGGCTGTCTCCAGCCTATTGCACATGCACAAGGCGGGAAAAATATGTTGCACTTATTGGTTTTCAAAAGCCAATAGAATAAAAGGGAGTAGCACAGCTAAGGAAAAGGGGAAAAAATGGCAGACTGTGTTTTTCGGCGACCCCCGTGAAATGGTCATTCGACCCCAAATGGGGTCCTGACCCACAGGTTGAGAACCACTGTCCTAGAAAAATAGATAACCACATCTCGTGGCAAATTCCTTTGTCTCGCAACCCTAGAATTAACCCTAAAAACTTTTTCCGTCTCTCTCAATATTTCTTTAGGCTCAGCTCCCAAAATAAGAGCTATATCTTTTACCACCACTTGTCTCAAATCCTCTTGAATATTTTCCTTCATTCCCCTTATTCTTAAAGCAAATTCCATGTTTTTGTATTGTAACATAGTAACTTCATCCTGTATTATTTCCACATTATTTTCTACTTTGTCAATTCGATCTTCCAGTTTTTCAAAATTTTCCACAACATCATCAATATGCTGAGCCAAGGTGGCACAGCAGTTAGAGTGAAGTACTGCAGGCCACTTTAGCTGACTATGTTCAGCAGGTCAGCGGTTCAAATCTCACTGGTTCAAGGTTGACTCAGCCTTCCATCCTTCCGAGGTAGGTAAACTGAGGACCCAGATTGTTGGGGGCAATGTAAATATATATATACATTGCTAACTGGTGTACACCGCTTAGAGAGTGCTTGAACTTAAAGCGGTATATAAGTCTCATAAATAAATAAATAAATAAATGCTCATCCAGAAGATCTATTTGACCAACAAACTTTTGAAATGCAAATGCTATGTCCTCTGTCAATTTCATGAATTTATTTTCAATAAAAATCTCCATCTCTTCTTTAACCTGTTGTGCCTTTTTTTCCAAGGCATCCTGTAAATCTTTAAGTATAGATGCTGGAGACAATGGAGAAGGTGGTGGAAACTTAGACTTAGCTTGCTGAGCTGTCTGCATTACCAGGAAGATTGAGGCTTTAGAAGCAACAGAAGCTCCGAGACGCTTTGAAGCCATTTTATTTTTAAGACCACTTATAAAAAGTCTGCTAAAATCTTATAAAATCAACAAATACATCCCCCCAAAAAAAAGAAAAAAGGAGAAGGGGAAAAAAGACAAAAGCCCCCTTAAAAGAAAAAAAGAAGATTCTTGCAATTTATACAAACGCAAAATCTGTTACATTGTTCCAAGTAGAAGTTCCGGTCCTTTCACTCAATGAATCAACATCTCAGTGCCATTTTTCACCACTCTTATTTAAAAGAAGGAGAAGATAAGTTCTTTTCCAGAGTTAAAGTCCGAAATAATCCCCATTTTAGTCTCTCCTGGTCAGCTATGTCTGCTTTAAAATTTACTCACAAGTTCATTTTAAGCGCAGATATGGAAGCAGCGTCTAGCTTTGCCCTGGAAAAATCAGACTCCGTGGGAGTTCACCCTCTGACCACCAAAAAAGAAAACATGGGGGCATCAGGGAGCTCTACCACTATCTGAGGAAAGCTCACCTCCTCACCTTCTCCCGGGGAGAGAGTTTCCAAGCTGCGAGACAGCTGTTGCTCGCTGTCTCAGCTGGCTTTGACACATCCCAGGGCTGACGGCTGAAGAAAGCCACCATCGCCATGGCCGTCACCACCGGAAGTCAACAAATGCAAAATATTGAAGACAAGTCAGTAGTAGTAGACCAGAAATTAGAGGCTCTGCAAGATGAAAATCAAAGATTGGTGCAATCTAATGTGGAGCTGGAAAAAAATATGGCAAGGATGGAGTTTGAACGTGCATCATACTTTCTAAGATTCCAAAATGTGGTAGAAGAGAGTGATGACAACTTGTTACTATTGATGACTGAGTTATTGGTGGACTTGCTCGGAATGGAAAGGGATCAAATCAAAAGAGAAGTTGATCAAGTCTATAGAGTGAATTCAAATTATGCAAGAAGAAATAGAGTGCCTAGGGAAGTTCATATTAGATTCAGCAAAAGAGCAGTATGGGATGAGATCCTGAGACTATGAGGGACCAACTTCTGAAATACAAAGATAAAGGTTTGATAGTTCTCAAACAGATCCCAAGAAGAATTAGAGAAGCTCGAAGAGAATACCAATTCTTAATGAGGAAATTGATCAGTTAAGGACTGAACTTTAGATGGTTGATCTCAGAAGGATCAACAGAGGACTTTTTTTAATAATCTTGGAGAGAGGTGAGGTGGAACCTAACAAACCAGAGGAAACGACTGCAGGAACATCGAAACAAAGAGAGGAAGAAGAGCCTAAAAAGTTTCAATCAGAGGAAGATGTGAGGCCTAAAGATCAGAGGCAGATAAGCCCTTCTAGAAAATTGAGATCTCGACACAACTGAAACTATGGAGGAAATTGGAATTCTTTCAATAAATATAAATGGTCTTAACTCCCCATCAAAAAGGAGTAAAATATTTCATAGACTACAAAAGCTAAAAATGGATATAATTTGTCTCCAGGAGACACACATTAAGTCACAACATTCTAGAATACTTCAACAATCAAAACTTTGCAAACTTAGGATATTTTTGCTGTAAATTAGGATATTATGTATCCTAATTTGCAACCTAAGTGTTGGAGATGTGGATGCTTGGATGCAACTTATTACCATATTTGGTGGACGTGTAAAAACATAAAAGCCTTTTGGATTAAGATTTGGTGGAACATTCAGAAGATTTTTAATAGAAAGATAAAGCTTTCACCAAAATTATTCTTGTTAGGTATTATTGTAGATTGTGATGTTAAAGAAACTATTTTAATGTTGAATCTTATTACGGCGGCAAGGTTATTGTTTGGACAATATTGGAAGAAATATTCTTTGCCTACTATATATGTAGGTCTTTGGT
Source organism: Crotalus tigris (assembly GCF_016545835.1). Classification (NCBI taxonomy): domain Eukaryota; kingdom Metazoa; phylum Chordata; class Lepidosauria; order Squamata; family Viperidae; genus Crotalus; species Crotalus tigris. The sequence goes on from NW_024100270.1 coordinate 48,891, forward strand.
TATTCGGGTTTTCTCCCGCCCTCCTCCCCTACATCAAAGGCACCACAGATAAAATCAGCAAAATTCTCCACAAACACAATATCAAGACAGCCTTCGGCACCAACCAAAAAATAGCCAACATCTTAAGAAACCCCAAAGACATAATCCAGCTAGAAAACCAAGGAGTCTATGAAATACCATGCAAAATCTGCCCAGCCACATACATTGGACAAATTAATAGGAGAATAAATGCACGCATCACAGAACACAAGAATGCAGCCAGAAAAGAAGAAAAAACTTCCTCCCTCTTCCAGCACCTTAAAGCTACAGGACATGAAATTGATTTTGAAGGAACCAAACTAATCTCCAAAACTGAACACCACAACAAGAGAATAATTATGGAAGCCATCAAAATAAAAAAACACCCCCACAACATGAATAAAGGTGACGACACCTCCCACGTACCAGACATCTGGAATCTAGCCCTAATCAACAAACGAGAATGACACAATTTTGGTTATATTCCTTTTACTCTGAATGCATAAAAAAGGACAGACCATCAGGTCTATAGTATCTGTTAAACTCAGTGTTTCAGTATCTATGCTTGAGTCTTGCTCAAATATGGAGTTAGCACTGTATTATTGGTTAATGCCTATTTCCCTCCATTTTGTGAGCATAGAGAAATAAACAAACTGTAGGATCAGTTTGATCCCTATGTAAATTTGCTATCATGGCATTACCCAGACTCAATTATAATAATAGCTGGGGATTTTAACGCATGCATTGGCAAATCTGATGCTTCCCTACAAACATATTTTAAGTGGCCAGTGCCCCCTAAAATTGATGTAGGCCTCATAGCAGCCAGACAATCTAAAGATCAGAAATGTAATAGAAATGGGGTCGAACGACCATTTCACGGGGGTCGCCAAAAAGTTGAGGACTTTCCCTGCCCGGGAGCGTTGCGCATGCATGGTGTCGCCCCCTGCACTGGCCGAGGCATAGCTGGCAAGGGGCAGTAACGGCGCAGGGAGACCACCAAGGGAGATAAGGCACCCGCCGGGCCCCACGCATGGCAGCAACCCTCCCTGTACCTGCTGGCCTCCCACCTCCCACCCCTGGCCCTCTATTACTTACGTTTTTAGTAATTGCTCAGCAGGGAGGGGTGGAAACTTTCAGACAGCTCGTTTTCGCTGCAGACAACTTGCAGCACCGTTTGCAGAATGAGACTTTTGGTGGGCTCAGCGGGGCAGAGACAGCCTGGACAATTCCTATTGGCTTTTGAACGCCAATAGAATTAGACTCTATTCAAGAGAGTCTATTCTATTGGCTTTCAAAAGCCAATAGAATAAAAGGGAGTAGCACAGCTAAGGAAAAGGGGGAAAAATGGCGGACTCGTTGTTTGGCCACCCCCGTGAAATGGTCGTTTGACCCCAAATGGGGTCGCGACCCATAGGTTGAGAACTGCTGTTCTAAAGGAGCTTACTACATCCCGGCAGCTTGTAAGGTTTTCCAAGCTAAGGCATTCTCTCAGCTCCTCTATGGCTCGCAAATATGTTCATTTGCAAAGCTTAATGCTATTGAAATTATTCAACATAAGTTTATTAGAGCCATACTGATGGTACCTAAAAGTGTTAAAAATGCCATCCTACAGGTGGAAATAGGTTTAGTTTCATTGGAAGCTAGAGAATGGTTCTTTCTTCTTACCTTTTGGCTAAAGTTAATTTGATGGCTGTAGGGTTAGCCCCGTTAATATTTATAGGTCATTTTAAATCGTCATGGGAAAAAAGCACTAGATAAAATTAAATCGCTGGGCTTCTCTATGAAAAGTCTGTGTTCATTAGGATTTGATAATGCTAGAACTGCCTTGAATCAACGTATCTGGGATATTGATCTCCAAACAAACTTAAGTAAGGTGGCACATTCCAATATTTGTCACTTGCTTCCAGAAGGTTTCTCCCCAGCTTCTTATCTATTTTCCATTACAATTTTGAAATTTCGTAAACTTTCACCTTAGCCAGGGCTGGATGTGTTGCTCTCGGCAGTCCTTTTTGGACAGTTTAAGGGCATTCCTATGCACCATCGGTTGTGTCCATGTGGTGATGGCTCTATAGAAACCTTAAGCCATATGCTGCTTCATTGTTCTTTATATAAATAGATTCTTATATATCCAATATTAAAGAAGTTTCCAGGAAGGAGATATGAATTTTATCTAAAGTTGCTACTTTTGGATAAGGATCCGAAAATATCAATTCAGGTTGGCCAATTTTGTGCCACTATTTGCACAATACGTCGCACCATTATCAAGGTCTGAAAAAATTTAATATGATGTTTTATTTTTAGAATTTCAGATTATATTACATTGATTGTTTGATGGTTTTATATTCTATAAATATGGAAGTAAAATTGTCACTGTTGTTATATTTTGATTATGTCTGGCCTTATGGCTGTAATAAACAGATTGATTGATTGATTGGGTCCTCATTTTACCGACCTCGGAAGGATGGAAGGCTGAGTCAACCTTGAATCAAGGTATGTGCCACTGTGGCCAGATCAATTACAGGTAACAAAGTCTTTTGACCATCATTACTGTTCTGTTTCAATCGTAAAGGCATTGAGACGAGGCAGGAGTAACAACAGTCTTCTCTTTATTTAATCACCAACAGAACCAAAACAAAATGGCACAGATTCCTTTTATAACCCTTTTCAGGGACAGTGTCAACCAATCAATGCAACATATTTCTCCCACCTTGCGCATGCGCAATAGGCTGGAGACAGCCTGTATGGTCCCAGGCATTCACGTGGTCTGCCCGGGCGTCTCTGCAGCTTCCTACACCTGCTGAGTCACTCAGCAGGCCCAGGACATAACACTTACAATATGGGCTCATCCAAACATTGAATGTGACTACAGGTGACGTTATCCCGGGACATGTATATTCACCTTCATTCACAAAAAATATTGCCCCATGATGCACCATTTTGCCCAGTTAAAGGTCATGACAACATTGTACTTACTTATGATCATAATATTGAATTCAGGGCTGTGACAACTCAATGAAAGAAAAAGAAAAACAGGGTTCAGTAGCAAAAGTTAATTAATTACTCTTTCACAAGTTATTGTATAGTCAGCAAATAAGAGAGAGTGCTTAAAATGAGTTGTTTATTTAAGGATTTAGCCAAGGTTGTCCACAGTCCAAAGACAAAAATGTTGATAAGTAACTTTCCTATACAAATAGAGGTGAAAGAATAATTTGAGCTGAATGTAAACAAGAGGTTTGTAAAGGTTAGAGGAAGTGAAGAATTTAGATGTGATTGGGGATTCAATTGGTCTCCTTCTTTCAACGTTGTCTCCTTTAAACAGCTTTTTGGATTTTTGAAGAGGAAAACAACTGAGGAGAGGATGGAGCTGACATGGGCAGGAGTTCTGCTTCTTCTCTGTATACTTTTCACCCTTTTCTCATCTTTCCAAATGTACAAGAAAAAAGGGCAGCTGCCCCCTGGACCTACTCCATGGCCTATTCTGGGGAACCTCTTTCAGCAAGATGTACTACCTCTAAAAAAATCCTATAAAAAGGTAACTATTGTACTTCTTTGCTTTTTCAGGTGATTATTTTGAAAGTTATATGCACATTTCCTAGTTTAAGGAGTTTGATTTTCTTTTATAAGAGTCCAATTTTATTAGGGGCTCTTGTGCATCTTCAGTAGGAATTTTAATTTAAAGTCACCTAGTTACAGTCTGATAAATACACAATGGAGGTTACAAAGTTCATTAAAATATGTGGTTACAAGCAAAACTTGCTATCATATATTTTGTAGTACTAGATTACTTGCAAAAATGTATTATACAGTCAAAATTGTGATTATCTCATTCCCATCATCTCACCAGCTAGGAGATACAGTACATGCAATTTATCCAATCAAATTGATGAACCCTGTAGATACTAAGAATTATTAAAGGTTAGATTCAACATGATTTCTCTGTTATGAATTTAAGAAATATTTCAAGCATGCTTTAGAATAATTTCACCAAAAAATGCTTTATCGTTTAATTAACTCGGTTTTCATCTAATTTTACCTTTAGCTTATAGAGAAGTATGGACCTATATTTACTATCTGGATTGGATCAAAACCAATGGTTGCTCTTTGTGGATATGAGGTGGTAAAAGATGCTTTGATAAATCAAGCAGAAGAATTTGGTAGGCGAACTAATACGGCCTTTCACAGACGAGTGTTCCAAAATAAAGGTTGATTCGCTTTTATTTCTTTATTCGTTGTAGCTCTTTTTAATTTTCTATAAGTAATTTTAAATTATTTTAATGCTCTTAATATTATTGATAGTTATGAAAGTTTCACTTGAAATGAAGTTTTGTAAAGAGGTTGATCTGGTCATGTTTTTTGAAGAGGGAGGAACACCTTTTTTTCACCCTTTCGCTTCCACTGATCACTTCTGAAATCTGTTCTGGTTGTTCCTTACATTCAAAAAAAAAAAAAAAAGTAATCTCACCTTTAAACTGGTCCTTTGGGAAGGCAGACAAAATGTTCTTCAAAGAGGATACTTTGACAATTTGGACTTTGAATAAACAGGAGAGAAAGAATATTGAAAGAATATGGTTTTGATGTTGGACAAAATCTCTGAGAATATTGTGGACATCCAAAAATAAGAAACAAATAGCTCATTGAGCAAATCAGGTCAGAGTTTCCATTGAATGCATAAATGACCAGACTGAAATTATCATTCTTCAGACATACAGTATGGTTCAAAAGTCTTGCTCTCTAGAGGAGGCTATAATGGTGAGAAAAATAAAGGGAAAAGGAGGACCATTTGCAACGTCAATGAACTCAGTTAAAATGATGACAAATGTACCCTTACAAGTCCTGAAGAATTAGGTTAGGGATAGATTGTGTTGGAGGAAATCTAAAGGTAGCTAAGAGTTGAGAGTAACTTGTTAGCACACAATCAAGCAAGCTAGTACATACATAATTGGAAGTGATTTATTTTTGTCAATAAAGCCTCTACAGCAAATAATAATAATAAAATAAAATCCACAACTCAAAACGACTCCAATTTTCTTCTGCTTACTGAAAATGGCATCTCAGTATAGAGTTCCATGTCTAGTGTAGGGATTTCTTTCTATCTATAACACACTTATGACAGCAGTCAAGAATGGAAAGATGGCAACTGTGACGTTTGCTTCATTGGTATTTCAAACATCAAGCCTTGTTTACTTTAAATGTGAGGAAGGACATTTCTCTGATGCATAATTTATTGCAGTGTAGTAGCCTCTTTCAGCTATGATTGAAACAAAGATTTGAAAAAGAAAAGTGCCTGAAATATTATATCGAAACATGCTCGTCCACAAAAGCTGAGAATTGACCAACATCATGATCCTTTTGGTGTCTTTTGTTTCAGGAATATCTACAAATGATGAGAAGAAATGGAGGGAGCTGCGACGGTTCACACTGTCCACCTTGCGAGATTTTGGGATGGGGAAGAAAAGAATGTCTGAGAGGGTGCAGGAGGAAGCTCTTTGTCTGGTGGAGGAAATGGCTGCCACAAAAGGTCATCTAAAGAAACTGAGACCTGTTCTCCCACAGAAGAATCATATCAGGAAGACTATTATCTTTTAAAATATGAAACTGGAAAGGGTTTGTTGTTTTATGTGAAGTTACAGGAAAACTAGATTCTAAACTGAAACTCAAATCATCTGTGCTTAAGTGCACAAAATAAAGAAAAACTTAGATAGGTATATATATGCGTGTAAAATAAATGAGGTAAGGAAAATATGGATAAGAATCAACTGCATGAGTGATGGAGATCTGTGAGGTGGCGTGGATTTGAATTAAGGCTATTGTAGGAAATGACCAGGCTGATCCCAAGGGAGGGATCAAACAAATCATCAGTCATGAGTCCCTTCATGCCCACAAGAGATCTACATCCAGCCTATCTTGAATCCTTCTACTCTTATCTCCCGCTAATTTCCTTTGGCCATTATTAGTTCAGATTCTTGTAGAGAGCTTAAGCTTACAATAAATCTTTATACCCATTTCAACTGCCTGGATCGCCTGATTTGCCTGGTGCTTGACAGATATAAATTTATCTTTTTTCCAGGAGATGTAGCATCTTGGAAAATCATGTTCCATGGACAAGTCTTTTCTGGAAGGAGATTTAAAAAAAATAAATAGAAAAAAATGTGAATGGAATATTATTATTATTTTTTTTAAAAAAAGAAGAGCTGGATAGATTAGAAGGAGACAGTGCTGAGGGAATAGAGTGCTCAGTTAAAACTGGGAAAAGAAGCCAAAAAAAACTGTTTAAACAATTTATTTGAACATGATTATATATCAGGCAAATTCAAGAGCCAGAAAAAGAAGTTATGGATGAATGACATAGGTAATCTAAAACTAGAAAGGAAAACATATTATCATAAATAGTATTCATCTAAAGATTTGTGCCTCTTTTGAATATAATCATGAATGCACAAATCTCTGGAATCAGAAGGGGAAAGAAATGAAATAATAGGATTATATTTTAAAAAAGAAAGAAGAAAGAAATTAGAAGGTGGAGGGAGAGACAGTCAGGAGAGTGAAAACTGGAAATAGAAACTTCTAAGGGAAGGAACAGGGAGGGAAAAACCCACCATGAGCAGAAAAGGGCAGAGAAAGTGAGAAAACAATTCTTGACAGAAGACAGCAAGAAGGTTTTCAAAAAAACCTCTAGAGGTTATAAGGTTTATGTTTTCATTTAATTACATCTAGGTTCTTCTATTTAATATTATTTATTTAAAAATACCAATAAAATTTTTGAATAACTTCTTTGACCCAAACCACTTTTTTTGTTGAAGTTCTGTGGTGAGAATTGTGGAAAGGAAGATCCCCATTCTTTGATCCCTCCCATTAATGTCTGTGGCCTTTGTTGCAGGGCAGCCTTTTGACCCAAGAAGAAATTTGGCAAGTGCTGTTTCTAATGTGATCTGTACAGTCGTCTTTGGCAATCGATTTGATTACAATGATCAAACCTTCATAGAGAACCAGCAGATTGTGGAGTTTCAAACAAGATTTCTGACTGGTTTCCTAGGACTGGTATGTTTTTCCTCTCTGATGCTCTTCCTGCTATAAACACTCATTTTTACTAGTGGGTCTCTCTTTGTGTTCGAATATCCAAATAAGGGATGTGGAGATTGCTGTAGATGTAGAGATTACTGTAGATAAGCAGGAGAAGTCAAATCCAGACATCCAACAAGACTGAGCCATCAAAATATAAATTGGTTCTCAGCAAACCTTCTTTCCTGGCTGGGCTTATTTCCCACGGGATCATTTCATTCTCTCGTAACTGCTGTGGGCCCTGACCTGCTTATTTCTCGGACTTGCCCATTTCTTAATTAGTCAGGGAGAGCCAAACATGGAATTTCACTGGAGAGGCTGATTCCTCCTAATTGTAATGTTTCACTTAATTTTTTCATCCCTTGACTGAAAAGTTAACTTTAATTCTCAAACTTATTTCCATGTTGTTCTAAGAAATGACAATAGCACTATCCCCCGAGCTATTAGGTTTGTGATATAAGAGGAATATCAATATTGTGATCAAACTGAAAGGTATATTATTATAATAATTTTTAAAAGTACAATGCTACATATTTAACTATATATAATTTGATAATCATCATATCAAATTATGCACAGGCACCTTTCTTCTTCTCATGGCATTTTTAGACATTTCCCCTATTCTTATGTCCCTCTTTCCTCCCTGCTTCAAGAACTGTCATCATTTTCATCATTATCCCTTCATGGGATAGCTGGGGTGAGGCTTGACAGAATATATCCTGCAGGGAACTCAGGCTAGGTGAGGACAGATCTGGGGAAAAGGCTTGTCAAAGAGATTCCTTTTTAACCAACTTATTATAAATAAAAATTCCTACCATGCAGTATTTCCTAAGACACTATATTTTCTCAACACTAAAATTAAAGATAGCTTACTGAGATTCTTGCCAAACCTGTCTTCTTTGTCTTGGCACCTAGCTGAGGTTTGATAATTAACAATATCAGACTAAAAGCTAATCTCTGAATATTTGGGGCATTAAGCCTTCACCATTATGGTCTAAAAACATATACTGTTTAACGTCAACTCTGCAACAGGTGTACAATACTTTTCCAAAAACAATGGAATACTTTTTGGGACGACATATCGAGTCTGAGACAGAAAAAGTCTATGATTATATCCGTGAGAAAGTGGAATTGCACAAGAAGACACTGGATCCCCAGAACCCGTGTGACTATATTGATTGCTTCCTTCATAGAATGGAGAAGGTAGGCATAGATACCATCTCTGCATAACTGTCTAAATATCTCCAATATGTATCTAAGATGAAAGAATATGAAAATATTTATCCCCCTTTTTATTACTTTAATTTGCCATTTATTAACATGTACTCTTATGCCTGACATAATTAAAAATGAGTAAGTATAGACATTTGCTTTACATGCTAATTTACACCTCTTCTACACTCTTAATAGGTGATATAAAGATAATAATTCATCTTGCAGGAGCAATTTCTATTAGAATTAGTCTCTCAGATATAACATTCAAGCTTCTGTGCTCAGATCTAATCCAGTTTTCCCACCATACAGCTTAAGAGTTGCTTTTGTCCAGCTCTAAATAACAACCTATAATTCTCGTAATTTCTTGTGGTAAATATTTGATAGATAGGTCAGACAGGCAAATTGTTTCCTCTCTGCATCAAATGGTGATTGCATAAATGCTTTACAATTGAAAAATTCTCCTCTATATTCTAAAGTTAGTCAGTTAAGTTTCCTTTAACTGAAAGAAACACTATGAAGAGTTTCATAAATTACTTTAATCAACCCCATTTTCATCCTTCTGTTTCCCTTTCTATTTTCTTTTCAGGAGCAGAACTCATCTGAGGGAATCTACACTCTTGATGATCTTGTGATTACTGTGCTTACTCTCTTTACTGCTGGGACAATAACCACAAGCCGAACTTTGCTACGCAGCCTCCTAACAATGGCTAAATTGCCACATATTCAAGGTACAGAAATAACCACTAATATATAAAGGTGTCAACTCTTTAGGGCAGGGCTCTTCAAACATGGCCCCTTTGTGACTTGTGGACTTCAACTCCCAGAATTCCTCAGCCAAGCACTCTAGCTGAGGAATTCTGGGAGCTGAAGTCCACAAATCATAAAAGGGCCAGGTTTGAAGACTCCTGCTTTAGGGCTTCCACTAATAATCCTGGAAAAAATAAAGTAAGGATGCTGTTGAGTAAAGTAAACTCATTGCAGCTGCATTTCTGCAGTTTTCCTGGCAGGTTTTGGGAAGTGTTTGCCAAGATCTTCTTACAGAATGTTTTGCTGTGTTTTGTTTATTTCCCAGTTTAACTAACATGCCCTTGGAACAACTGGGCTTCCATGAAATCTTGAGATTACACAAAGACAGTTCTAGTAAAATAATATCCACTAGATCAAGGGTCCCCAATCCTGTCTCCTTGGACCAGAATTGTTGGGAATCAGGCCATGCAAGCAGGAGACGAGTGCTTGAGGCTTCATTTGAGCATGCATGGGAGTTAAGTTGCACATGCAAATCCAAACTCTCCCTCCTGCCGCCACTACTGCTGTCGGTCCATGGAGCCAGAGAGGTTGGGGACCACTGCATTAGATCATGAAGAGGCAAGATGTGATTGAACGCTTTAACAACAGCAGTCTTTTCCTTCATACAGCCTTAAGGCAGATCAATTAATTAATTGAGTACTTGCTTTAAGGAGTCCTAGTATGAATGATTAATTTAATATGGTATAGCTTTTCTTAAGAATCATTTTTGTATCAGTATAAACCCACATCCTTTTAACTCACGATATCATCCTTAACATTTGAACCGTACTGCTATAAGCAGTGACAATATTATAAATCTTAATCTACAATACCCCCGCAAAATTGATTGGCAGCTGTATCCTGAAGCATTCTTTCTTTGGAAATGAACCTTGAGGTTTTTGAGGGAATAAATTGTTTGTACTCTGCTGGCACATAATATTCATTCTCATCATCATTTTTACCATTCTCTATCCATTGCGTGATGAAGTTCAAGTTCAAGTTTATTACAGTCAAAGACCCATACAGTCCTGCCAATTGGGCCCACAAAACTTGCTGATGTTGTCGATCCATCTTGTTTTAGGTCTGTTTCGTGGACACTTTTTATCGAGTGGGATTCATTCTATGACTGCCTTGGTCCTCCTGCCATCAGTTCTTCTTGCTATGTGACTGGCCTATTTCCATTTCAGTTCTTTTACTCTTCTTGATGATATCATATACTTTCGTTTGTACTCTAATCCACTTGCAGGTCTTTCTATCTTGTCTTGTAATGCCGAGCATGTATCTTTCTATGGCTCTTTGTGCCACTTGTGGCTTTTGTATCAATTGTGAGGTTAGTGTTCATGGTTCACTGGCATATGTTAGAGCAGGTAGTATACACTGATCAAAAACTTTTCTCTTCAGGCATAGGAGGAAGTTGTTCTTAAAAATGATACTTAGCTTGCTGAGTGCCTACCAACCACATTTAACATGTCGATCAATTCCCTTTATTGAATCACCTTCCATTGACATCCATTGGCCAAGGTATATGCAGTGGTCTACTATATCTAATTCTTCTTCACATATATTTCTTTTCTTTCTTTGGTGAATTTATTAAACATAACCTGGCTCTTTTTCAGGTTTATTTTTAAGCCAAATGGTTCTCCTGCTTTGTGCAGCTCTCATATGTCTATTTGTAGCTCTTCTGGATCTTGGGAGAAGAGAACAATATCATTTGCAAATCTTAAGTGATTTAAATAAGCGCCAGTGATTTTTATTCCATTTTTTGCCCAGGCTAGTTTGCAAAATACTTCTTAAAGGCAGACTGAGAAAAGAATAGGGATATTGTATTGTCTTGTCGTACACCTTGTTCTATGTTGATTTCCACTTTAAGATCATTAAGGCAAATTGCCGCCATTGTTTTTCATATATTGATTGTAGTATGTTTATGTAAGAAGTATCTATGCCTTGGTTGAGCAATGCCCTAATTATTGCTTGCTGGAATTCTGAGATGTAGTCAATGAAATTGTAGTCAATGAAAGCCATGCACAGAGGCATGGTGTATTTGTTGTACCTTTCAATGCCTTGATGAACAACCTGGATGTGATCTATTGTGCTGTAACCACTTCTGAACCCTGCATGCTCCTTTGGCTGTGCATCATTTAATGTTCTCAATATTCTTTTTGCTATTATCTTGGTGAAAACCTTGTCAATGTGTGAAAGGAGGCTTATTGGGCAATAGTTCTTTAAATCATGTTGGGCCCTTTTCCTGTGTATAAGAATCACTTCAGCATTTTTCCATTCATCGGTTATTTTTTCTTTTCTGAGGCAACTCAAGACCAGATGGATTACACCCCAGAGTTCTCAAGGAACTGGCAGATGTGATATCGGAACCACTGAACTATATTTTTCAAGGATCCTGCAACACAGGGGAACTACCAGAGGACTGGAAAAGAGCTGATGTAGTTCCCATCCTCAAAAAAGGAAAAAAAATGAATCCAGGAAATTACAGACCTATCAGCCTGGCCTCAATACCTGGAAAGATCCTGGAAAAGATAATCAAACAACGAATCAACGAACACCTAGAGGCAAACAAAGTGATTACTAAAAGCCAACATGGGTTTGTCAAAAATAGATCATGACAGACAAATCCTATTGCATTCTTTGACCAAGTGACAAAATTAGTGGATCAGAGGAATGCTGTGGACATAATTTACTTGGACTTCAGTAAGGCCTTTGATAAAGTAGATCACAACCTACTACTTGATAAGATAGAAAAATGTGGGGTAGACAGAATCACCACCAGATGGATCCGTAGCTGGCTGACCGGCAGTACTCAGCAAGTGGTCCTCAATGGAACTGCATCTATCTGGAGGGAAGTGTGTAGTGAGGTGCCCCAGGGCTCTGCTCTGGGCCCAGTGCTCTTCAACATCTTCATCAATGATTTGGATGAAGGGATACATGGGGAACTCATCACACCAAGCTGGCAGGAATAGCCAACATTCCAGAAGACAGGCTTAAGATACAGAAGGATCTGGACAGACTTGAACACTGGACACTAACTAACAAAATGAAATTCAATGGTGAAAAAAGCAAGGTTCTACATTTAGGAAAGAAAAACCAAATGCACAAGTACAGCATAGGTGGCACCATGCTCAATAGTAGTAACTGTGAGAAGGACCTCGGAGTCCTAGTAGACAATCACCTAAATATGTGCTGCAGCTGCCAAAAAGGCCAACACAGTGCTAGGCTGCATTAACAGAGGGATAGAATCAAGATCACGTGAAGTATTACTACCACTCTTCAATGCCTTGGTAAGGCCTCACTTGGAATACTGCATCCAGTTTTGGTCACCACGATGTAAAAAAGATGTTGAGATTCTAGAAAGAGTACAGAGAAGAGCAACAAAGATGATTAGGGGACCTATATTGATCTCCAATATAATAATAATAAATTCTTGTATTATCTAATCTACTTCTGGATATACAGTTTAACATTGGTAAGACATTGTAGATGTTTCTAGACTCCCGACTAATTAAAAAAAACCTATCTGTTGTTTTTCCATACAGGTACTTAATGGTTTTAATCAATTGAGCTACTCATTAGATAAGATTTCCTTATTTAGATGCATATATTACAAAGTATATGAATGTTGTGAAACTAATTATGATTCTCTTTGGAAAGACTTATACCAAATATGATGGGGCAAGACTGCAGCAATTACTGCAGGAATATCTCCTTTACTAAAAATTGCTATTTTTGTTTCAAACTCTTTTATTTACTTTGTAAAGGTGAAAAAGTTCAGTGATAGAAAACCGGGGTTTTCTGTTTTTGTTCAAAATTGCCTGGAATAAATAAATTTGATATATTAACTTTAGGAATGTTTTGCAGTTTTTAAATCAGACATATAATTTTGAGAGAGAAATATCAGAACCATGAAAATTTGTAGGGAAATATCTGCTCCTAGTAGCTTTCCCTCCCTCAACAGCTATGCAGACACCATTTTTAAAATATCATCTTTAAAATATAGCTAACATTTTATATATTAAAAACATTTTTCTATATAATATGATGTTATAAAATTATATAATAGTGAAAACAGCAATCAATCCTGCCTTACTTTATGTCAGATTATGGAAGCTCTAAATATAATAAAATATAATATGAATATAAGTAATATTAGAGAGCCAATCTAGTATAGTCGTTAAGATACTAGCTTAAAAACTGGAAGTCCATGGGTTTTAGTACCGCCTCCTTAGACACAAAGCCAACTGGGAGTCATTTTCTCCCAATCCTAAGGAGGCAAGGACAAGCCGCTTCCAAAAACCTTGCCATGAAATCTGCAGAAAGTACTCCATGCAGTCATCAAAAGTAAAAAAGAAAAGCAGAGTCTAGGGAATATAATAATAATAATATGAATGCATATTGTTTTATATGATGGAGCAATGCACTAATCTGAATTCTTAATTGTTAATTGCAATTATATTTATAATTTATAATATATTTAAATATATTATATATTTAAAAAATCATTATAATAAAAAAACCTGAAAAAATCTTTTAATCTGAGGAGGCATGTGAATGTTGGGGATGGGGATGATGATGCTTTTTCTTAATCAATTAAGAAACCTAAATTAATGTCCTTAATCTAGGAAAGAAAAATTATGGCCTTGTTTCAGCAGGAACAGTAGCCATTTAATCCCAGTGATAACTGTCAGTTGGGAAGCACAGGCTGAAACTATGATGCACAGACTGAAACTCCTTCTGGCCTAGGAGACAAAAGTTGGGTGATCTGTTGACTTTGGTGAAGAACACATTATAAATACGAGAAAACTTCCCAACTAAAAATTAAGAAACTGCATAATTTCAATTTCCCTCCTATTGTGCTCCAATTGATAATTGCAATCAATTTTATATTTTATAAAGATTTTAAAATTGTTTCTTTTTTAACTTGATAGTGAAATAAAAAAGAAAAAGAAAAGAAAAGCAATATACAAAAAAAAAAGAAGAAAAAGAAGATGAAGCGTTTAAATATTCCCTCTCTTTCCCACCTCCTTTGTTTCCTTCTTCTCCAGATGTAAATAAGTTAGGACTTCTTTAAATTCTAATTATTAATTTAAAAATTGAAAATTTGTTATAAAGTTGACAACTATTATGGATCCTGTCTGGCCCCAAACATAAAATAAAATAATTAAACATTTTTTGAAGGGAGCAAAGGCTCTGGAGTAGTACCTGCCATGACTTTCGCTGAAGATGATTGGCTACAACTGCAGGACAGATCTACCTGCCTGGTGTCATGGGCAGCAGAACCTGCCCTCAGGCTGTTCTGCTAAACTCTGGTACTCTATTGTGGTGGCACCTCGCAACTCATACTGCTTCAATTCAGTCAAAGTGGCCAACTTGGGGAGGAGCTTTTGTCAAGACAGAATTTTATGGAACCTAAATCTTTTATTATTATTATTATTATTATTGTTGTTGTTGTTCTTCTTCTTCTTCTTCTTCTTCTTCTTCTTCTTCTTCTTCTTCTTCTTCTTCTTCTTCTTCTTCTTCTTCTTCTTCTTCTTCTTCCTATTATTATTGTTATTATTATTATCATTATCATTATTATTATTATTGGGGTAATTTAATGTTGTGTTTGACTTTTGTTTTCTTATGCATATATTTGATAAGTAGTGTATATGAATGCAGTCACACCATAGAAGGGGCATAGCAATTGTGCATTCCAAGCTGCAACTAAGGTCTCAGCCAGATGGCCCACCAATTCCTAAATGAAAAACCCAACCTCCTCTGAACCAACAAGATCCATCAGGAATCTTGGGTTGGTTGATCTAACAGCCTTGCCTCCCCATGAAGTCAGGTGACACCAGCAAACCAGAAAGCATCCAGAGAATGATTTCATCATGGCAATGAACTAATAATGATGTTCTCCAAAACTAGGTATGTTGCTACTGCCACAAAACAAAAACTAATGTGTGGTCCCTGATATGCATTGGGTGTAGTGATTTGGGACAAGTCCATGGTTGCCATAAACTCCTGGACTACCTTATACTCAAGACTACTAGAAGTGAAGTTGAAATCTCCAAGAACCAACAGCCTCAGGTCTCTATTGTCATCACAACAACATATTCAGTTGCTCAAGCAGGTATGATGCTGGTCAACAGATAATACACAAACAGCAATCACAATTGTTCCTTACAGCCCAAATTTAAACAAGAGCCTCACATCCAGTTTGCACCACAGGTCTCCAAACCCTCAACAATTTGCAGATGATAATGGCCAGCGTTTTTTCCCCTCCCCTAAAGATTGAGCTAAATTCCAAGATGACGGCCCACTCTAGAGCCATTCAGAACATAGTAAGGCCAGACAGGTCTGTTGCCATACCCACAATCAAATTTTGGATGAAGAAAGATATATTGCAGACTTACTTGGCAATCAGCAGCAATAGCTGGAGTCCAGGGTCTCACAGGCATTATTTATTTATTGATATAAGTCACCCAATCTAATTTATAGGCCTTAAAAGGAGCAATTTATAGGATACAATATGTGCCAGGAAGGAAGCGGAGGGGGAAGATGAAAATGGAGGGGAGGGGAAAAGAAAGAAAAAAAAATAAAAGAAGAGAAAGAGAGAGAGAGAGAGAGAGAGAGAAAAGAAAGAAAAGAAAGAAAGAAAGAAAGAAAGAAAGAAAGAAAGAAAGAAAGAAAGAAAGAAAGAAAAGAAAAGAAAAGAAAGAAAGGAGTTGTCACTTATCATGATCTTGACTCCTTTCCTTGTCTTAATTATTGAACACAAGTGTCCACTGAACGATTAACAGCTCGTATAAGGAGGGATTGATTCTTATTTTGGAAGATCATAAAGAGAGACATTATATCCATGTCTTTGGTGTCCCCATCCAGAGAGAAGGTGAAGTTCTGCAGCAAAGTGCTGAAGAACAGGAAGAGCTCCATCTTAGCCATAGCCTCTCCTGGACAGGCCATCTTCCCTGAAATTGCAAACAAGAAAACAAAGCTTATTCAAAGCTGATTAAAGAATAACATGGATCAGGCAAGCATATGAATTGGTAATACTATCTGTCCCAGAGGACTATACCTGCTGAGAATGGCATGAAAGCATCTCTTTTCCTGAACTGGCCCTTTTCATTCAAAAAATGATCTGGGTTGAACTTCTCTGGAGTCTCCCAATGGAGAAGATCACGGTGTACTGAGGAGAGGACTGGCACAACAGCCATGTACTAGAAGAAGGAGGTAAAGAAACAGATGACATTAATTGGTGCTACCTCGTCCAGAGAATAAAGAGCCTCACTTGTGTCAAATAAAACAGGCCAACAGGGAGCAATCTGCAAACATTCTGAAATGGAATGAAGGGAGAGAGATTTGGTTTTATTAATTAATTTATTAAATTTGTATACTTCCCATATCCAAAATGACTCTAGGCAATTCACAATGCCATAAATAATACATATTAATTCATACTTATTCAAACTGCCTTGAATATGAAGGATCTTTGACTATATAACAGTGAGTGCTTTTTTGTAAAAAACAAAAAGGTGGTGGAACTCACACAGGTCATACAACCTGCCTTGCCTACCCTACAAGGTTTACCTTTGTAGTTGAAAAAAACCCTTCAGTTTTTAGTGTATCTAAAAGACTAGGATTTTGTTCAAGTTAAGTTAATAATATTAATGTTACCATGCACAAATCCGTTGAAAAAGGGTGCTGGAAATCCATTCTAGTGTGTTCTATGACCAAAAAAGCCCTGATAACAATCATCTATTTTTTTTCCTCTGCAGAATATCTTTATCAGTAATTATTATTGCCACACTTTGGGAATGTTGTAACCATGGAACTTTACATCACAAGTTGTTGCCTGTGGAAAGTTTTCAAGGCTCTCAGGCCCATAACGTTGAACCTCATGGACCACAGCATTTGTGAAAGGCATCTTCAACCGGTCTTCCATGCTTGGAGTGCGATTTGTACCCACTACCTCATCAATCTCTTGTTGCACCTTAGCTGTGAGAACAATATATTTAGATGAAATTAACAATCTTTTACTGTATTGTACTGAGCACCCTCAGTCAGCTACCACTTGAATAGAAACATGGTTTTCCAAAGCACGTTCAGAGAAAAATGGCTCTTCCTCAAAGTCATTTCTCAGTGGAGACCATTTCAATTTTTCTAGAGCAAGAAGACTATGTTACGGTTGAAATTATGAAAGCTGGTGATCACAGTTTACACAAGATACTAGCAAAGCTGTACTTGAGTTAGTAATAGTAATAGTAGTAAAGTTGGAAGGGACCTTGGAGGTCATCTAGTCCAACCCCCTGCTCAGGCAGGAAACCCTACACCATTTCGGACAAATGGCTGTCCAGTCTCTTCTTAAAAACTTCCAGTGTTGGAGCATTTAATGCTTCTGGAGGCAGGCTGTTCCACTGATTAATTGTTCTCACTGTCAGGAAGTTTCTCCTTAGTTCTAGGTTGCTTCTCTCCTTGATTAGTTTCCACCCGTTTCTTCTTGTCCTGCCTTCAGGTGCTTTGGAAAATAGCTTAATTCCCTCTTCTTTATGGCAGCCCCTGAGATATTGGAATACTGCTATCATGTCCCCCCTTGTCCTTCTCTTCGTTAAACTAGACATACTCAATTCTAGCAACCGTTCCTTATATGTTTTAGCCTCCAGTCTCCTAATTGTCTTTGTTGCTCTTCTCTGTACTCTTTCTAGAGTCTCAACACCTTTTTAACATCGTGGTGACCAAAACTGGATGCAGTATTCCAAGTGTGGCCTTACCAAGGCATTAAAGAGTGGTATTAATACTTCACATGATCTTGATTCTATCCCTCTGTTAATGCAGCCTAGCACTGTGTTGGCCTTTTTGGCAGCTGCAGCACATATTTAGGTGATTGTCTACTAGGACTCTGAGGTCCCACTCACAGTTACTACTATTGAGCATGGTGCCACCTATGCTGTACTTGTGCATTTGGTTTTTCTTGCCTAAATGTAGAACCTTGCTTTTTTCACCATTGAATTTCATTTTGTTAGTTAGTGCCCAGTGTTCAAGTCTGTCCAGATCCTTCTTTATATTAAGCCTGTCTTCTGGAGTGTTGGCTATTCCTGCCACCTTGGTGTGATGAGTTCCCCATCTATCCCTTCATCCAAATCATTGATGAAGATGTTGAAGAGCACTGGGCCCAGAGCAGAGCCCTGGGGCATCCCACTACACACTTCCCTCCATATAGAGGCAGTTCCATTGAGGACCACTCGCTGAATACGGCCGGTCAGCCAGCTACGGATCCATCTGGTGGTGATTCTGTCTACCCCACATTTTTCTATCTTATCAAGTAGTAGGTTGTGATCTACTTTATCAAATGCCTTACTGAAGTCCAAGTAAATTATGTCCACAACTATTCTCGATCACTAATTTTGGTTCACTTGGTCAAAGAATGCAATAGGATTTGTCTGGCATGATCTAGTTTTGACAAACCCATGTTGGCTTTCAGTAATGGACTTTTTTTTGTTTGCCTCTAGGTGTTTTCGTTGATTCGTTGTTGATTATCTTTTCCAGGATCTTCCAGGTATTGAGGTCAGGCTGATAGGTCTGTAATGTCCTGGGTCCATTTTTTTTCCTTTTTTGAAGATGGGAACTACATCAGCTCTTTTCCAGTCCTCTGGTAGTTCCCCTGTGTTCCAGGATCTTTGAAAAATATAGTTCAGTGGTTCCGATATCACATCTGCCAGGTCCTTGAGAACTCTGGGCTGCAATTCATCTGGCCTTGAGTTGCCTCAGAAAAGAAAAAATAACCGATGAATGGAAAAATGCTGAAGTGCTTCTTATACACAGGAAAAGGGCCAATATGATTTAAAGAACTATTGCCCAATAAGCCTCCTTTCACACATTGACAAGGTTTTCACCAAGATAATAGCAAAAAGAATATTAAGAACATTAAATGATGCACAGCCAAAGGAGCATGCAGGGTTCAGAAGTGGTTACAGCACAATAGATCACATCCAGGTTGTTCATCAAGTCATTGAAAGGTACAACAAATACACCATGCCTCTTTGCATGGCTTTCATTGACTACAATTTCATTGACTACAACTCAGAATTCCAGCAAGCAATAATTAGGGCATTGCTCAACCAAGGCAACAATAAATATACTACAATCAATATATGAAAAACAATGGTAACAATTTGCCTTAATGATCTTAAAGTGGAAATCAACATAGAACAAGGTGTACGACAAGACAATACAATATCCCTATTCTTTTCTCAGTCTGCCTTTAAGAAGTATTTTGCAAACTAGACTGGGCAAAAAATGAAATAAAAATCACTGGTGCTTACTTAAATCACTTAAGATTTGCAAATGATATTGTTCTCTTCTCCCAAGATCCAGAAGAGCTACAAATAGACATATGAGAGCTGCACAAAGCAGGAGAACCATTTGGCTTAAAAATAAACCTGAAAAAGAGCCAGGTTATGTTTAATAAATTCATCAAAGAAAGAAAAGAAGTATATGTGAAGAAGAATTAGATATAGTAGACCACTGCATATACCTTGGCCAATGGATGTCAATGGAAGGTGATACAATAAAGGAAATTGATCGACATGTTAAATGTGGTTGGTAGGCATTCAGCAAGCTAAGTATAATTTTTAAGAACAACTTCCCCCTATGCCTGAAGAGAAAAGTTTTTGATCAGTGTATACTATCTGCTCTAACATATGCCAGTGAACCATGAACACTAACCTCACAATTGATACAAAAGCCACAAGTGGCATAAAGAGCCATAGAAAGATACATGCTCGGCATTACAAGACAAGATAGAAAGACCTGCATGTGGATTAGAGTACAAACGAAAGTATATGATATCATCAAGAAGAGTAAAAGAACTGAAATGGAAATAGGCCAGTCACATAGCAAGAAGAACTGATGGCAGGAGGACCAAGGCAGTCATAGAATGAATCCCACTCGATAAAAAGTGTCCACGAAAGAGACCTAAAACAAGATGGATCGACAGCATCAGCAAGTTTTGTGGGCCCAATTGGCAGGACTGTATGGGTCCTTGACTGTAATAAACTTGAACTTGAACTTCATCACGCAATGGATAGAGAATGGTAAAAATGATGATGAGAATGAATATTATGTGCCAGCAGAGTACAAACAATTTATTCCCTCAAAAACCTCAAGGTTCATTTCCAAAGAAAGAATGCTTCAGGATACAGCTGCCAATCAATTTTGCGGGGGTTTTATAGATTAAGATTTATAATATTGTCACTGCTTATAGCAGTATGGTTCAAATGTTAAGGATGATATCTTGAGTTAAAAGGATGTGGGTTTATACTGATACAAAAATGATTCTTAAGAAAAGCTATACCATATTAAATTAATCATTCATACTAGGACTCCTTAAAGCAAGTACTCAATTAATTAATTGATCTGCCTTAAGGCTGTATGAAGGAAAAGACTGCTGTTGTTAAAGCGTTCAATCACATCTTGCCTCTTCATGATCTAATGCAGTGGTCCCCAACCTCTCTGGCTCCATGGTCCGACAGCAGTAGTGGCGGCAGGAGGGAGGGTTTGGTTTTGCATGTGCAACTTAACTCCCATGCATGCTCAAATGAAGCCTCAAGCACTCGCCTCCTGCTTGCATGGCCTGATTCCCAACAATTCTGGTCCAAGGACTCAGGATTGGGGACCCTTGATCGAGTGGATATTATTTTACTAGAACTGTCTTTGTGTAATCTCAAGATTTCATGGAAGCCTAGTTGTTCCAAGGGCATGTTAGTTAAACTGGAAATAAACAAAACACAGCAAAACATTCTGTAAGAAGATCTTGGCAAACACTTCCCAAAACCTGCCAGGAAAACTGCAGAAATGCAGCTGCAATGAGTTTACTTTATTCAACAGCATCCTTACTTTATTTTTTCCAGGATTATTAGTGGAAGCCCTAAAGCAGGAGTCTTCAAACCTGGCCCTTTTATGATATGTGGACTTCAGCTCCCAGAATTGTTCAGCTAGAGTGCCTGGCTGAGGAATTCTGGGAGTTGAAGTCCACAAGTCACAAAAGGGCCATGTTTGAAGAGCCCTGCCCTAAAGAGTTGACACCTTTATATATTTGTGGTTATTTCTGTACCTTGAATATGTGGCAATTTAGCCATTGTTAGGAGGCTGCGTAGCAAAGTTTGGCTTGTGGTTATTGTCCCAGCAGTAAAGAGAGTAAGCACAGTAATCACAAGATCATCAAGAGTGTAGATTCCCTCAGATGAGTTCTGCTCCTGAAAAGAAAATAGAAAGGGAAACAGAAGGATGAAAATGGGGTTGATTTAAAGTAATTTATGAAACTCTTTGTTGAGTCCGTGGCGGGAAAACAGACACGAGAAGCAGCTGGAGTTCTCAGTTTCATTTATTCAGCGTTCAGCTTACAGGAAGATGGCTTCAGCCTCGCCCAAACGCCTCGCAGCCTCTTATATAGGCAACTACCGGGTAAATGGGTTACTTTTCCCGCGCCAGCACCCGCGCATGCGCACGGCGCTGGCGACAGCCTGTCTGGTCCCGGGCAGCTTTGCACCTGCCCGGGACTGCCTGCAAACGCCCGAGCCGTTTGCCAAGGCTCGGGACATAACACCCCTTTCCCCCGGGCTAAAACTACTACCACCATACAACATTTATTTTATATGACATTTTGCTCCCCAGTGCTCCCACTGATTACTGGCTTTTGCCTTGCCAGCAATGTTATGTAATCTTCTAGATACTTAGGAGATTTCTTTGCTCTCTGTGACCTTCTTAGCTCTGGGTTACTGGCATAAGTTCCCTGACTGGAGGGAGGCATGAGCCTGTTCTCTCTACTGTGCCCTGGTGTCTTCCAAGGACTGTGCCCGATGCCTGGCCTGCTTGCTTGCCCACCGGGCTCGTCAGGCCAGGGCTTCTGTTGCTTTGTGACCTGGTTGTCCTACCTAGCTGTAGACCCTCAGGCCCCTTGAAGTGATAGCCACTGCTGGGTGTCTCTGTAGAACCTCCTAGGTCAGTCCAAGACCTGTCAGGAGGCTGTCCCATCCCTGAACCCCATTCTGTGCTCGGGCTCGTGGGGGTTTCTGTACTTTCCCAAAACTCAGGTGTTCCATGAGTGTGCTAGGGTTGTTGTAGTCGGGAATTGGTTCCTCGATAGCTCGTGTATGTTGAACCCCTGAGGATTTGGGGTAAGGTCCAGGCCAACCTTGGGAATTGTGTGCCAGCTCTCTTGCGGGGAATGATTTGTTGGGATGCCCCCGGGTATCCTACGTTGCTGGAGTGCTGTGTGATGTGTGTGGAAAGTGAGTATGCCCCCGGGGTGACTCCCTGGCTGGAGTAGGCGTGAGTGCCTGTTGTGTGGGTAAGCTCCATGACTTTCTTTTCGGAGCACTTGCAGAACCTTGGGACGAGCCGTTTGTGGCTCCCTCAGTGGAGATGGGCCGTAGCTCTTGCCCTTCCCTTTGCTCCAAAGGGTCCCCCTCCCCCCCTGGAAAAGACCCAGGAGTCTCAGCAGAAAAGTCTCGCCTAGAGCGAAGTTGGTCGATGTGCCGACGCAGGACACGACCGTTGCCCAGGGCAACCTCGTAGGAGAGAGGACCTGTGATCCTGGACACAGAAGCGGGGACCCATGTATGACCAGGCCCGTAATTGCGAGCCCAAACCGGGGCACCCACAAGTAGTTGTCTAGGTGCCCTAGGATGTGAGGTAGATGAAGGCAGTCTGTCCGGATGCACCCGGTCAAGTCTAGTAGGAAGTTGGCGCCCCCAACGAAGTTCAGCTGGACTTCTCCCTGTAGAAGTGGACGGTGTGGTGCGATAAGAAAGGAGAAAGTCAGCCAACCTGTGATGCCAGTCCCCGTAGGTGAGTCTCTTCAAGGCGTCCTTTGCGATGCGCACCATGCGTTCAGCCCTACCGTTGGTGGACGGGTGAAATGGCGCAGACGTGGCATGACGAATCAGGTTTGCCTGTAAGAAAGCTTGGAATTCGGAGGAGGTGAATTGAGGGCCGTTGTCGGACACAATGACATCTGGCAGCCCGTGTGCAGCAAAAATCCCCCTCAGTACCTGAATAGTCTTTGCAGTGGTGGTGGATGAGACAGGCACAACCTCAAGCCATGTTGAATGGCTGTCAACAAGGACCAAGAAGAACTGGCCCTGAAAGGGCCCAGCGTAGTCACTGTGCACCCTAGACCATGGGGACTGTGTTTCCTCCCATCTATGCACAGGAGCTTGGGGCATCTCTGGGCGAGATCGTTGGCACAGGTGGCATGCGTGTACCGTAGCCTCAATATCTTTATCTAAAGCAGGCCACCACAAGGCCACCACAAGTGGCTTCGTGCAAGAGCCTTCATACGAACAATGCCAGGATGACCCTCGTGGAGGGATTCTAAGACCCTAGTCCTCATTGAGGTGGGAATGACAACTCTGTTTCCCCAAAGCAGACAACCCTGAGAAAGGGACAGTTCGTTCCTTTTGGACCAGAAACTCTGAAACTCAGGACTAGGGCAGTGCTCAGGCCACCCGGACAGGACCCAGGAGCGGACACGTGAAAGTGTGTGATCTGTACCTGTTTCAGCGGTAACATCCCTGGCACTAAGAGGGAGCTCGGGCAAGGCTTGGATTGATAGAATGTTGACAGCTGGCGCGGGGTCAGCTTATACTACTGGCAGAGGCAATCTACTGAGGCCATCAGCATGGCCCATTTCTTTCCCAGGCTTGTGGAGTAATGAAAAATCATATGCAGACAAGAAAATAGACCACCTAAGCATTCTAGGGGAAATGATGTGGGGAGTCTGCTTACGTGTGGTAAACAGTCCCAGCAGAGGCTTATGGTCAGTGAAGACCGTGAAATGCCTGCCATATAGAAAATCGTGGAATTTTTTAATTCCAGCAACAACAGCCAGAGCCTCCCTGTCTATCTGAGCGTAGTTGCGCTCGGCAGAAGACAGTGTTCTGGAGTAGTATGCAATAGGAACCTGAGTTCCATCAGACCTGAGGTGACTCAGGACAGCTCCAACCCCGTAGGGGGACGCATCACAAGCGATGCACACAGGGAGAGACTCGTTGAAATGTGCAAGAACACTGTTAGAAGTGAGCAAGGCCTTGACTTCTTTAAAGCAAGCCTCATGCGCTTGTGACCACAGCCACACAGCCTGTTTGTCTAGTAGCCTGTGAAGAGGCTCAGCTACACTAGCTTTATGTGGAAGAAAAGAATTGTAGAAATTCAGGAGGCCTAGGAAGGCCTGAAGTTCGGCCTTAGACTTTGGTCTGGGTGCATCTAAAATAGCAGTCAGTTTGGATTCAGCAGGATGAATCCCAGCAGCATCAATTTTGAATCCCAGAAATTCAGTAGAAGGCACCCCAATCTGCATTTGTCTTTTCTGAGCTTGAGGCCTGATTTCCTGAATCTTAACAGGACAGCCCTAAGCCTTTCAGCTAGAATGTGTGTGGAGTCTCCTGCAATCAAGACATCGTCAAAGTAGGGGCAGACCCCTGGTATACCTCGTAGTGTGTTTTCCATTACGCTTTGGAAAATCCCAGGAGCGACATTCACTCCAAACTGTAGCCTTTTTACTTTAAAGGCTCCCCTGTGGGTCACAATGGTCTGAGCTATGGCAGCATCATCATCAACAGGCAGCTGTTGATATGTTTGAGCTAGGTCAAGCTTTGCAAAAACACGCCCCCCCCTTGAGAGAGGCCAGGATGTGACTGACCACAGGAACAGGATAGGCATGTTGCTGCAATGCCTTATTGAGTGTGCATTTGTAATCAGCACAAATGCGAATGTCCCCATTTGCCTTTAGAGGCGTGACAATGGGGGTCTCCCACGGGCTGGAATCAACAGGTTCTAGGATTCCCTGTTGGATTAGTTTGTCTAGTTCAGTGTCAATCTTACTTTTTAAAGCAAAAGGGACCCTTCTTGCTTTAATCCTAATGGGAGTGACAGTGGGGTCTAGCTTTAAGGACACAGGTGGTCCTTTGAATGTGCCCAGCTGGGGGCTGAAAACATCTGCAAATTCTTTGCAGACTTCCTGTAGGTCGAGTGTTTGTAAGCTATTGAGTCCTGTGACGTGTATCCCCAGGGCCTCAAACCAATCGAGTCCTATGAGACTCGTTCGTTCACCCCCTACTACTAATAAGTCTAGTGGACCTTCAAAACTCTTGTATTGCACGTTAAGGGTGGCCTCCCCCTTAACACACACTCTTGAGTTCTGAAAATCTGTTAATACAATATCAGAAGGCCTTAACTTGGCCTTAGACCCACTTCTGGAACAAATCTTCCTAAATGTATGCAATGAAATGATGGACAGGGCAGACCCTGTGTCTAGTTCCATAGATAATGGAACCCCTTGTAGCTTCACGTTGAGTGACAGCTTTTTCTTCATGGGCTTGTGTGTGCCTGTTCTACAGATGCTTCTTCGCGAAGCGCAAAAACCTACCCTATTCTGGCTGGGGAATCTGGTACCCTTCAGGCGTTCTTCTTGGGGTTGTGCCTTTCGTCGGCCCAGGCACACAGCTGCAATGTGCCCTTGTTTACCGCATGCCCGGCAGGTAGCGGAGCGGAACTTGCAGTCGGTTCTCCTGTGGCGACCTCCACAGCCGATGCACTTGAGCGGAGCCGAAGAGCTTCCCTTCTGGTTCTCTTCCTTCGCGGGGTGTAGACGGTCGACTTCCTCGTCCGGATCCTCCTCGGAGTTTCGTCGGACGTCTTCCTGGTGCACGGACGCACCCTCTGCACTGTTTCTGATCGGCCGCATGTTTTTGATGGCGCCGCCTGCTGCTTCTTCTGCGGTGACTTCCCTTAAGGCGTCTTGGAAGGATAATTCTTCCTTTGCGAAAAGTCTCTGTTGTAGCTCGCGATGCCTTAACCCGCACACGAATCGGTCCCTCAGTCGTTCCTCGAGGTCCTTGAACTCGCAGGGCTTGGCGGCCTTCCGTAACGCGGCGATGTATTCCTTGGCTGACTCACCGGGCCGTTGATCCCTTTGTTCGAAGGTGTGGTGCCATGAGATAACAGACACCTTGGGGTGGAAGTGCTCTTTCAGCAGCTTCTTCAGGTCTGCGTAGCTTACAGACTCTACTGGGACAGGTGCTGCAAGGTTTTCTGCGATTTCGAAGGCGTCTTGGCCGCAAACGCAAAGCAGGGTGGCCGCCTTCAAGCTATCTTCCCTCACTTGGTTTGCCTTGAAGTAGTTCTCCATTCTGGATACGTAGGACTCCCACCGCTCTGGATGTGAGACGTCAAATTCCGAAAGCCTTCCGATTTTCGCCATCTTCGGATCTTCAGGAGACGGGTCTATCAGCCAGCCTACCCCCGAATGCGCACCGGATTGGCGGGCAGCTGCCGAGTCGACGCCGTTCCTCTTTCGCCGCTCAGGACTCCTTGGGTAAGCTTACACTTCTTCCTTTCCAGGTAGTGCAAGGCATCCCACCTTCGTCGCCAGTGTTGAGTCCGTGGCGGGAAAACAGACACGAGAAGCAGCTGGAGTTCTCAGTTTCTTTTATTCAGCGTTCAGCTTACAGGAAGATGGCTTCAGCCTCGCCCAAACGCCTCGCAGCCTCTTATATAGGCAACTCCCGGGTAAATGGGTTACTTTTCCCGCGCCAGCACCCGCGCATGCGCACGGCGCTGGCGACAGCCTGTCTGGTCCCGGGCAGCTTTGCACCTGCCCGGGACTGCCTGCAAACGCCCGAGCCGTTTGCAAGGCTCGGGACATAACACTCTTCATAGTGTTTCTTTCCATTACAGGAAACTTAACTGACTAACTTTAGAATATATAGGAGAATTTTTCAATTGTAAAGCATTTATGCAATCACCATTTGATGCAGAGAGGAAACAATTTGCCTGTCTGACCTATCTATCAAATATTTACCACAAGAAATTACGAGAATTATAGGTTGTTATTTAGAGCTGGACAAAAGCAACTCTTAAGCTGTATGGTGGGAAAACTAGATTAGATCTGAGCATAGAAGCTTGAATGTTATATCTGAGAGACTAATTCTAATAGAAATTGCACCTGCAAGATGAATTATTATCTTTATATCACCTATTAAGAGTGTAGAAGAGGTGTAAATTAGCATGTAAAGCAAATGTCTATACTTACTCATTTTTAATTATGTTGGGCATAGGAGTACATGTTAATAAATGGCAAATTAAAGTAATAAAAAGGGGGATAAATATTTTCATATTCTTTCATCTTAGATACATATTGGAGATATTTAGACAGTTATGCAGAGATGGTATCTATGCCTACTTTCTCCATTCTATGAAGGAAGCAATCAATATAGTCACGCGGGTTCTGGGGATCCAATGTCTTCTTGTGCAATTCCACTTTCTCACGGATATAATCATAGACTTTTTCTGTCTCAGACTCGATATGTCGTCCCAAAAAGTATTCCATTGTTTTTGGAAAAGTATTGTACACCTGTTGCAGAGTTGATGTTAAACAGTATATGTTTTTAGACCATAATGGTGAAGGCTTAAAGCCCCAAATATTCAGAGATTAGCTTTTAGTCTGATATTGTTAATTATCAAACCTCAGCTAGGTGCCAAGACCAAGAAGACAGGTTCCACAAGAATTTCAGTAAGCTATCTTTAATTTTAGTGTTGAGCAAATACAGTGTCTTAGGAACGACTGCATGGTAGGAATTTTTATTTATAATAAGTTGGTTAAAAAGGAATCTCTTTGACAAGCCTTTTCCCCAGATCTTTCCTCACCTAGGCTGAGTTCCCTGCAGGATATATTCTGTCAAGCCTCACCCCAGCTATCCCATAAAGGGATAATGATGAAAATGATGACAGTTCTTGAAGCAGGGAGGAAAGAGGGACATAAGAATAGGGGAAATGTCTAAAAACACCATGAGAAGAAGAGAGGCGCCTGTACATAATTTGATATGATGATTATCAAATTATATATAGTTAAATATGTAGCATTGTACTTTTAAAAACTATTATAATAATATACCTTTCAGTTTGATCACAATATTGATATTCCTCTTATACCACAAACCTAATAGCTCAGGGGATAATGCTATTGTCATTTCTTAGAACAACATGGAAATAAGTTTGAGAATTAAAGTTAACTTTTCAGTCAAGGGATGAAAAAATTAAGTGAAACATTACAATTAGGAGGAATCAGCCCCTCCAGTGAAATTCCATGTTTGGCTCTCCCTGACTAATTAAGAAATGGGCAAGTCCTAGAAATAAGCAGGTCAGGGCCCACAGCAGTTACGAGAGAATCAAATGATCCTGTGAGAAATAAGCCCAGCCAGAAAAGAAGATTTGCTGAGAACCAATTTATATTTTGATGGCTCAGTCTTGCTGGACGTCTGGATTTGACTTCTCCTGCTTATCTACAGTATCTTATCTCTACATCTACAGTAATCTCCACATCCCTTATTTGGATATTCGAACACGCAGAGAGGCCCACTAGTAAAAATGAGTGTTTACAGCAGGAAGAGCATCAGAGAGGAAAAACATACCTGTCCTAGGAAACTAGTCAGAAATCTTATTTGATACTCCACAATCTGCTGGTTCTCTATGAAGGTTTGATCTTTGTAATCAAATCGATTGCCAAAGACGACTGCACAGATCACATTAGAAACAGCACTTGTCAAATTTCTTCTTGGATCAAAAGGCTGCCCTACAACAAAGGCCACAGACATTTATGGGAGGGATCAAAGAATGGGGAACTTCCCTTCCACAATTCTCACCACAGAACTGCAACAAAAAAAGTGTGTTTGGGTCAAAGAAGTTATTCAGAGATTTTATTGGTATTTTTTTAATAAATAATATTAAATAGAAGAACCTAGATGTAATTAAATGAAAACATAAACCTTATAACCCTCTAGAGGTTTTTTTTCAAAACCTTCTTGCTGTCTTCTGTCAAGAATTGTTTTCTCACTTTCTCTGCCCTTTTCTGCTCATGGTGGGTTTTTCCCTCCCTGTCCCTTCCCTTAGAAGTTTCTATTTCCAGTTTTCACTCTCCTGACTGTCTCTCCCTCCACCTTCTAATTTCTTCTTTCTTTTTAAAATATAATCCTATTATTTCATTTCTTTCCCCTTCTGATTCCAGAGATTTGTGCATTCATGATTATATTCAAAAGAGGCACAAATCTTTAGAGAAATACTATTTATGACTATATGTTTTCCTTTCTAGTTTTAGATGTCATTCATCCATAACTTCTTTTTCTGGCTCTTGAATTTGCCTGATATATAATCATGTTCAAATAAATTGTTTAAACAGTTTTTTTGGCTTCTTTTCCCAGTTTTAACTGAGCACTCTATTCCCTCAGCACTGTCTCCTTCTAATCTATCCAGCTCTTTTTTTAAATAATAATAATATTCCATTAGGGACTTCCGGTGGTTAAGGCGGTGGAGATGGCGGCTACTTTGTAGCCATCCTCCTGAGACGGTGTTAGATCCGCGGAGCACAGCGTTCATCAGCTGGCCCGCGGCTCGCAATCCTCTTCCCGGGCGAAGGGAAGGGGTAGAGATCGCATGAATAGAGGTAGAACCTCTTAACCTTCCCTGGATTTTTATTTTAGGGGGGTAGAAAGAGTGCTCCCTCGGAGTTCATTGCCTTCTCCGCCTCTCAGCTGTCTTTGTTTCTTCGGAAACAAAGCGAAACGCCGCTACCATCTCCGTATTTAAAGTAACCGTGAGTAATTTTAAACCGGACAGAACTGTTTAAAGGACTTTATTTATAGTTTAGCTTTATTTTATTTTTTTTTAGTTTACTTAGTTTATTTAGTATGTGCTGATTTTTTTTTATTTTTTGAGCTTTCTTTTTTTTCTCGCGGGCGGAAAAGTGAGAGTGAAAGTAAAATGGCGTTTTGAAAGTTTTTCCTTTGAAAGACGGACTGGCTGAATTATTGCTTAATACTGTTTTCTTTTTTAAGTTTTTTTTTATCTTCTGGGAGTTTTCTAAATTGATTCTATTTTATTCTATTTTATTTTATTTTTAATCTTTTGGATTTTTTATTTTTTACTGGTATTTTTATGAAGAAAGGAAGATAAATTAAAATGGCTTCAAAACGACAACCAGCTACTACAGCTCCTAAGGTAATCTCTTCTCCTGCTACTTCTACTGGGCAACAACAACTTAAAATAATACCCTCAGTGCAGCAACCTAAAACTACTCCACCTTCACCTCCCCCATCTGGTACATCAGCACAAGACATTAAAGAAATAATGGTAAATGCTGTGTCACAGTTTAGGGAGGAAATGAAGCAATTGTTGGAACAGAATAAATCTGAAAGTAAGGAAGAAATGAAGCAAGAGATGAAGGAACTTTTAGAACAGAATAATACTATTTTGAGGGATGATATACTTTTAGCTTTATCTGGAGTGGCCTCAGTGGTCGTGAAGCTGGACTCTAGAGTGGAGGAAATTGAAGAAACAGTAGAACTTTTGGATTATAAATTCCAAGATATGGAGAAAAAAGTGGAAGCTTCACAAGATGATATTCTTATGTTCCAGTATAGACAGATGGAATATGCTTTGAGAATAAGAGGCCTGAAAGAAGATAAAACCCAAGACTTGATGGAAATGGTGATTAATGACTTGGCTGTTATTTTGAACATAGATAAAGATGAGTTACGTGGGGAAGTGGAAAGAATTTATAGAGTTAATTCTTGGATTGCAAAACAGAAGAATCTGCCTAGAGATGTGGTGATATATTTTGCTAAGAAGTCTTTGCGAAACCAGATTCTGCAAATTTTCTACAACAAAAGATTCCAGATTGCTGCCCAAGATATTATTATATTAAAGGAAATTCCACCTAAAATTTTAAGAAGCAGAAAAGATTTTGCTTTTTTAGCAAATGAACTTAAAGCAAGACTGATGCCATTTAGATGGGAGATTCCGATGGGTATTGTCCTGAGCCATGCGGGGACACGTTACAGACTTAATACAGTTGCTAAAGCTAAGGATTTTTACAAAACGGTCCTGGGTGCAGGCTCACCTCTGCCCATGATGCACAAAGTCTTGAGTGATAAAGAGATGGAACAGAAACCTGAAGGTACAGGTGTGATGACTGCTGGACAGGTGGTATGGATGTCCCAAGCAGAGGTTAAAGAACAGAGAATGACCCGTGCAGCACATAAACGCAAAGAAAAAGAACAACAGAAAAAAGAAAAAGAAATTAAAGAATCTACTCAGCAAATTGTCTCAATGCCGGTGGGAGGAGCAAGACCCAAAAGCTCTGCAACATACTCTTCAGTAGCAGAATTTGAGGGGATCTTCTCCAGGCTCAAGGCCAAGGGAGATGGCAAAGCTCCTGACCTGGAATGTTAATGGATTAAATATTCCTCAAAAGAGAAAAAAAATCTACCATTATTTAAAGCAACACAACAATGATATTATCTGTTTGCAAGAAACTCATATTACATCTAAAGACCAAAAATACTTAAACAATCCTCGTTTGGGATCTCATTTTGTATCTCCCACCCCTGGAAAAAAAGGGGGTGTGGTAATCTATGTTAAGAAGAATTTATCTGCTATCCTGTTAGAATCAGATCCTCATGGAAGATATGTTATGCTTGAACTTGGTTTATATGGCAAGAAAATTCTTATTGTGGGGCTGTATGCACCAAACCAGCAACAGGAGCAATTCTACAGGTTGCTACATCAGAAAATAACCTTGTTGGACTATAGATCTGTGATTTTAATGGGAGACTGGAATGGTGTCTTAGATATACAAAAGGACAAAAAAGGCTCTTCTACTTTTTTTAAACAGGCTAAGCTACCTAAAGCCTTCTTTGAAATGAAAGAAGATTGGGAATTGAGAGACTATTGGCGTGAACGTAACCAAGAAGAAAGGGACTTTACCTTCTTCTCAGATAGACACCAATCTTTCTCAAGAATTGATTTTTTTTTATTACAACAGATTTATACAACAGGGTGAAGAATGTAAAAATTTTTCCTAGGACATTGTCTGATCATAGTCCAGTTTGGATGGAACTGTTTGCTGAGAAAGAAGACAGGAGATCCTGGAGGGTGAATGAGAATTTATTTAAACAAGAAAAAAATGTCCACAAACTAAAGGAATGTTTAAAGGAATATTTTGCTTTAAATATGAATAAGGGAACATCAATGTCAATGGTGTGGGATGCAAGTAAAGCTTTTATGCGTGGTATTTTGATAAAAATGAATAACTTGCATAGACAGAAACAGATTCAGAAATGTAAAGATTTAGAAGAGGAGATTAAATTAAAAGAGAAACTTCTAATTTCAAATCCTTTAGATGAAAAGGTGAAAGGAGCTATAAAACTGTTAAAAACACAATTTAACATGTTGATGGCTGATCAAGTTGCAACCAATTTACTATTTATGAAACAAAATACATTTTGTAATGCTAATAAACCAGGGAGATGGTTGGCTTATCAGTTAAGAAAGAAACAGAAACAGAGGAATATAGATAAAATAAATTATAATGGTAAATTGGTTTATCAGAAAGAATTGATTAAGAAATCTTTTTTAGAATACTACCAAAAATTATACAAGAGTACTAATATTCAAACTACAGATATAAACAATTATTTAGGTAAAGTTAATTTTCCTAAATTAACAGAAGATCAGGAAAAAGAGATTAATGGTTTAATTACTAAGGAAGAAATTGTTACAGCTATTAAACAATTGAAATTGGGCAAAGCGCCGGGTACGGATGGGTTGACATCTATTTATTATAAAACTCTAGTAGAAGAGATGACTCAACCGTTGTGTGAATTGTTTAATAACTTATTACAGGGGTTAGAGATCCCTCCATCTTGGCGTAATGCATTTATATCACTGATTCCAAAAGACAATCAAGATCTTACATTGCCTAAAAATTATAGGCCTATATCTCTTTTAAATGTGGATTATAAAATTTTTGCAAAAATTTTAGCTAATAGGTTTATGGGGATTTTGCAGCAGATTATACATAAGGATCAATCGGGTTTTATAACTGGAAGGTATATGAAAAATAATGTTAGACAAATTATTAACTTATTAGAGTATTTAGAAAAGAATAACCAAGTCTCTGCAGGCTTGATATTTTTGGATGCTGAAAAAGCCTTTGACCAAGTGAACTGGCAGTTTATGTTATGTTTAATTAAGGAGATGAATTTTGGACAAAATATATTACAAGTACTATCTAATATATATCAAAAACAGACTGCTCAACTTATTGTAAATGGGGGTTTGTCAGAGGCTTTTGTAATAGAAAAAGGTACAAGACAGGGATGCCCGTTATCCCCGTTATTGTTTGTTTTAACATTGGAAATATTGTTGATTAAAATTCGGGAGTCTCAAGAAATAAAAGGAATAGAAATTAATAAAAAAGAATATAAATTAAGAGCCTTTGCAGATGACTTGGTTGTTACTTTGTCTCAACCTACTTGTTCGGTGGTAAAATTATTACAATTGATCCAACAATATGGACGTGTTTCTGGTTTTAAAATTAATAATAATAAGACTAAAATATTAGCTAAAAATATGACTAATGGTGATAAACAGGTTCTAGTTAAGTTAACAGACTTTGAAATTGTTGATAAGGTAAAATATTTGGGGGTTACATTATCTGCTTCCAATGCAAAACTGTATAAAAATAATTATGAAAAGTTGTGGACGGAGATACAGAAGGATTTAAAAAATTGGAACAATTTACAGTTATCCCTTATGGGTAGAATTGCAGTTATTAAAATGAATGTCCTGCCAAAGTTTATTTTTCTGTTTCAAATGTTACCTATTTTAAAGAGTGATCGTAATTTAGATGAATGGCAAAAAGGTATTAATAAATTTGTTTGGGCAGGGAAAAAACCAAGGGTGAAACTTAAAATAATGCAAGATTTTCGTGAGAGAGGTGGACTCAAGGTACCAAATATGAAATTGTATTATGATGCTGTAGTACTAACATTGATCAGCGATTGGGTGAATTTAACAAATATAGAAATACTTCATTTGGAAGGTTGGGATTTACTTTTTGGATGGCATGCCTATTTAATATTTAATAAAAAAGTGGATTGGGTTTTTAAGTCTCATATTATAAGAATCTCTTTGCTTAGAGTGTGGAGGAAGTATTATAAATTTGATTTTAAAATACCATTATGGGCTATACCTCGGCATGCCATAGAAGGTATAAGGAAAGGGGTTAATATGGATATGGTTTCTTATGCACAGTTACTTAGATGGGATGGCCAAGACTGGCAGTTAAAATCTTTGGAAGAACTAATACATGAAAATCTAACTTATTCATGGTTCCAATATAGACAAATAGTGGACAGATGGAAGATGGATTGTAAAATGGGCTGGCTTAGAGAAGATGAAATTCTCCTAAAACAAGTAAGAGATCAAAGGCCAACCCATATTAAGAGAGTTTATGGGGTTTTAGTGGAATTGGATTCAGAATCTGAATTAGTTAAAGATTGTATGATTAAATGGGCACAGAATATTGGTGAATCGATTTCAATGGATACTTGGGAACTTATTTGGACAAGAAATGTTAAATTCACACAAGCGCAAAATTTAAGAGAGAATTTTTATAAGATGTTTTATAGATGGCACCTTGATCCAAAGAAAATGTCCATTATGTACTCTAATTTACAGCCGAAATGCTGGAGATGTGGACACTTGGATGCTACTTATTATCATATCTGGTGGACGTGTAAGCATATAAAAGCTTTTTGGATTAAGATATGGTGGAATATTCAGAGAATTTTTAGAAGGAGGGTAAAATTTACTCCGCAATTATTTTTATTAGGTATTGTTACTGATTGTGATGCTAGGGAGGTTATATTGATGCTAAATTTGATTACAGCCGCTAGGCTGTTAATAGGACAATATTGGAAGAAGGAATCCTTGCCTATTTTACAAGAGTGGTTTTATAAAGTTTCGTATTTGGCAGAAATGGCAAAGATTTCGGCTTTTTTAAAGGAGCAATCTCAAGAGAAATTTTTTGCGGTATGGGAAAAATGGATAAATTTTATACAACATAATTTGGATATGGAAAAATATTATTTAGCCTTTTCATAACTTGTAATGATTGTTTTTTTTTTCTTTCTTTCTTTCTTCTTCTGTATTATTATTTATATACTTTTCTATATATGTTTTATTTTTTGCCTACCTCTTTCTTTTTTCTTTCTCTCTCTCTTTTCTCTTTCCCTTTTTTCTTCCTCTTTTTTTTTAATATATATTATTTACTTTAAAGTTTATGTTACGTATATTATTATTATACATATTATTATTATGATTTTTATTATTATTATTAATTATCTTATAAATTGTATACGTTATTTTTTAAAATTTGTTAAATAATCCTATATTCAGTTCTGGGAAGTCGGGGGGGGAGGGTGGGGTGGTTTGGGAGGGGGGGTGGATGTTTATTTGTAAAATTTTTGAAAAAAATTCAATAAAAAAAATAATAATAATAATATTCCATTCTCATTTTTTTTCTATTTATTTTTTTAAATCTCCTTCCAGAAAAGACTTGTCCACGGAACATGATTTTCCAAGATGCTACATCTCCTGGAAAAAAAATAAATTTATATCTGTCAAGCACCAGGCAAATCAGGCGATCCAGGCAGTTGAAATGGGTATAAAGATTTATTGTAAGCTTAAGCTCTCTACAAGAATCTGAACTAATAATGGCCAAAGGAAATTAGCTGGATGTAGATCTCTTGTGGGCATGAAGGGACTCATGACTGATGATTTGTTTGATCCCTCCCTTGGGATCAGCCTGGCCATTTCCTACAATAGCCTTAATTCAAATCCACGCCACCTCACAGATCTCCGTCACTCATGCAGTTGATTCTTATCCATATTTTCCTTACCTCATTTATATATACACACATATATATACCTATCTAAGTTTTTCTTTATTTTGTGCACTTAAGCACAGATGATTTGAGTTTCAGTTTAGAATCTAGTTTTCCTGTAACTTCACATAAAACAACAAACCCTTTCCAGTTTCATATTTTAAAAGATAATAGTCTTCCTGATATGATTCTTCTGTGGGAGAACAGGTCTCAGTTTCTTTAGACGACCTTTTGTGGCAGCCATTTCCTCCACCAGACAAAGAGCTTCCTCCTGCACCCTCTCAGACATTCTTTTCTTCCCCATCCCAAAATCTCGCAAGGTGGACAGTGTGAACCGTCGCAGCTCCCTCCATTTCTTCTCATCATTTGTAGATATTCCTGAAACAAAAGACACCAAAAGGATCATGATGTTGGTCAATTCTCAGCTTTTGTGGAAGAGCATGTTTCGATATAATATTTCAGGCACTTTTCTTTTTCAAATCTTTGTTTCAATCATAGCTGAAAGAGGCTACTACACTGCAATAAATTATGCATCAGAGAAATGTCCTTCCTCACATTTAAAGTAAACAAGGCTTGATGTTTGAAATACCAATGAAGCAAACGTCACAGTTGCCATCTTTCCATTCTTGACTGCTGTCATAAGTGTGTTATAGATAGAAAGAAATCCCTACACTAGACATGGAACTCTATACTGAGATGCCATTTTCAGTAAGCAGAAGAAAATTGGAGTCGTTTTGAGTTGTGGATTTTATTTTATTATTATTATTTGCTGTAGAGGCTTTATTGACAAAAATAAGTACTTCCAATTACTTATGCTTATAGCTTGCATGATTGTGTGCTAACAAGTTACTCTCAACTCTTAGCTACCTTTAGATTTCCTCCAACACAATCTATCCCTAACCTAATTCTTCAGGACTTGTAAGGGTACATTTGTCATCATTTTAACTGAGTTCATTGACGTTGCAGATGGCCCTCCTTTTCCCTTTATTTTTCTCACCATTATACCCTCCTCTAGGGAGTGAGACCTTTGAACCATACTGTATGTCTGAAGAATGATAATTTCAGTCTGGTCATTTATGCATTCAGTGGAAACTCTGAGCTGATTTGCTCAATGAACTATTTGTTTCTTATTCTTGGATGTCCACAATATTCTCAGAGATTTTGTCCAACATCAAAACCATATTCTTTCAATATTCTTTCTCTCCTGTTTATTCAAAGTCCAAATTGTCAAAGTATCCTCTTTGAAGAACATTTTGTCTGCCTTCCCAAAGGACCAGTTTAAAGGTGAGATTACTTTTTTTTTTTTTTTTGAATGTAAGGAACAACCAGAACAGATTTCAGAAGTGATCAGTGGAAGCGAAATGGTGAAAAAAAGGTGTTCCTCCCTCTTCAAAAAACATGACCAGATCAACCTCTTTACAAAACTTCATTTCAAGTGAAACTTTCATAACTATCAATAATATTAAGAGCATTAAAATAATTTAAAATTACTTATAGAAAATTAAAAAGAGCAACAACGAATAAAGAAATAAAAGCGAATCAACCTTTATTTTGGAACACTCGTCTGTGAAAGGGCGTATTAGTTCGCCCACCAAATTCTTCTGCTTGATTTATCAAAGCATCTTTTACCACCTCATATCCACAAAGAGCAACCATTGGTTTTGATCCAATCCAGATAGTAAATATAGGTCCATACTTCTCTGTAAGCTAAAGGTAAAATTAGATGAAAACCCAGTTAATTAAACGATAAAGCATTTTTTGGTGAAATTATTCTAAAGCATGCTTGAAATATTTCTTAAATTCATAACAGAGAAATCATGTTGAATCTAACCTTTAATAATTCTTAGTATCTACAGGGTTCATCAATTTGATTGGATAAATTGCATGTACTGTATCTCCTAGCTGGAGAGATGATGGGAATGAGATAATCACAATTTTGACTGTATAATACATTTTTGCAAGTAATCTGGTACTACAAAATATATGATAGCAAGTTTTGCTTGTAACCACATATTTTAATGAACTTTGTAACCTCCATTGTGTATTTATCAGACTGTAACTAGGTGACTTTAAATTAAAATTCCTACTGAAGATGCACAAGAGTCCCTAATAAAATTGGACTCTTATAAAAGAAAATCAAACTCCTTAAACTAGGAAAATGTGGATATAACTTTCCAAATAATCACCTGAAAAAGCAAAGAAATACAATAGTTACCTTTTTATAGGATTTTTTTAGAGGTAGTACATCTTGCTGAAAGAGGTTCCCCAGAATAGGCCATGGAGTAGGTCCAGGGGGCAGCTGCACTTTTTTCTTGTACATTTGGAAAGATGAGAAAAGGGTGAAAAGTATACAGATTGAGCCAGACGAAATCCTGCACTATTACATTTCTGATCTTTAGATTGTCTGGCTGCTATGAGGCCTACATCAATTTTAGGGGGCACTGGCCACTTAAAATATGTTTGTAGGGAAGCATCAGATTTGCCAATGCGTGCGTTAAAATCCCCAGCTATTATTATAATTGAGTCTGGGTAATGCCATGATAGCAAATTTACATAGGGATCAAACTGATCCTACAGTTTGTTTATTTCTCTATGCCCACAAAATGGAGGGAAATAGGCATTAACCAATAATACAGTGCTAACTCCATATCTGAGCAAGACTCAAGCATAGATACTGAAACACTGAGTTTAACAGATACCATAGATCTGACGGTCTGTCCTTTTTTATGCATTCAGAGTAAAGGGAATATAACAAAAATTGTGTCATTCTCGTTTGTTGATTAGGGCTAGATTCCAGAGGTCTGGTAGGCGGGAGGTGTCGTCACATTTATTCATGTTGTGGGGGTGTTTTTCTATTTTGATGGCTTTCATAATTATTCTCTTGTTGTGGTGTTCAGTTTTGGAGATTAGTTTGGTTCTTTCAAAATCAATTTCATGTCCTGTAGCTTTAAGGTGATGGAAGAGGGAGGAAGTTTTTTCTTCTTTTCTGGCTGCACTCTTGTGTTCTGTGATTCGTGCATTTATTCTCCTATTAGTTTGTCCAATGTATGTGGCTGGGCAGATTTTGCATGGTATTTCATAGACTCCTTGGTTTTCTAGCTGGATTATGTCTTTGGGGTTTCTTAAGATGTTGGCTATTTTTTGGTTGGTGCCGAAGGCTGTCTTGATATTGTGTTTGTGGAGAATTTTGCTGTTTTTATCTGTGGTGCCTTTGATGTAGGGGAGGAGGGCAGGAGAAAACCCGAATAAACAAAGACCTACATATATAGTAGGCAAAGAATCTTTCTTCCAATATTGTCCAACCAATAACCTTGCCGCCGTAATAAGATTCAACATTAAAATAGTTTCTTTAACATCACAATCTACAATAGTAACTAATAAGAATAATTGTGGTGAAAACTTTATCTTTCTATTAAAAATCTTCTGAATGTTCCACTAAATGTTAATCCAAAAGGCTTTTATGTTTTTACACGTCCATCAAATGTGGTAATAAGTTGCATCCAAGCATCCACATCTCCAACACTTAGGTTGTAAATTAGGATACATAATATCCTAATTTACAGCAAAAATATCCTAAGTTTGCAAAGTTTTGATTGTTGAAGTATTCTAGAATGTTGTGACTTAATGTGTGTCTCCTGGAGACAAATTATATCCATTTTTAGCTTTTGTAGTCTATGAAATATTTTACTCCTTTTTGATGGGGAGTTAAGACCATTTATATTTATTGAAAGAATTCCAATTTCCTCCATAGTTTCAGTTGTGTCAAGATCTCAATTTTCTAGAAGAGCTTATCTGCCTCTGATCTTTAGGCCTCACATCTTCCTCTGATTGAAACTTTTTAGGCGCTTCTTTCTCTGTTTGTTTCAATGTTCCTGCAGTCGTTTCCTCTGGTTTGTTAGGTTCCGCCTCACCTCTCTCCAAGATTATTAAAAAAGTCCTCTGTTGATCCTTCTGGGATCAACCATCTGAAGTTCAGTCCTTTACTGATCAATTTCCTCGTTAAGAATTGGTATTCTCTTCGAGCTTCTCTAATTCTTCTTGGGATCTGTTTGAGAACTACCAAATCTTTATCTTTGTATTTCAGAGGTTGGTCCCTCATAGTCTCAGGATCACATCCCATACTGCTCTTTTGCTGAATCTAATATGAACTTCCCTAGGCACTCTATTTCTTCTTGCCTAATTTGAATTCACTCTAAAGACTTGATCAACTTCTCTTTTGATTTGATCCCTTTCCATTCCGAGCAAGTCCGCCAATAACTCAGTCATCAATAGTAACAAGTTGTCATCACTCTCTTCTACCACATTTTGGAATCTTAGAAAGTATGATGCACGTTCAAACTCCATCCTTGCCATATTTTCTTCCAGCTCCGCATTAGATTGCACCAATCTTTGATTTTCATCTTGCAGAGCCTCTAATTTCTGGTCTACTACTACTGACTTGTCTTCAATATTTTGCATTTGTTGACTTCCGCTGGTGACGGCCATGGCGATGGCGGCTTTCTTCAGCCGTCCGCCCTGGGATGTGTCAAAGCCACCTGAGACAGCGAGCAACAGCTGTCTCGCAGCTTGGAAACTCTCTCCCCAGGCGAAGGGGAGGAGGTGAGCTTTCCTCAGATAGTGGTAGAGCTCCCTGAGGCCCCAATGTTTTCTTTTTTGGTGGTCAGAGGGTGAGCTCCCACGGAGTCTGATTTTTCCAGGGCAAAGCTAGACACTGCTTCCACATCTGCGCTTAAAATGAACTTGTGAGTAAATTTTAAAGCAGAAAGAGCTGACCAGGAGAGACTAAAATGGGGATTATTTCGGACTTTAACTCTGGAAAAGAACTTATCTTCTCCTTCTTTTAAATAAGAGTGGTGAAAAATGGTGCTGAGATGTTGATTCATTGAGTGAAAGGACCGGAACTTCTACTTGGAACAATGTAACAGATTTTGTGTTTGTATAAATTGCAAGAATCTTCTTTTTTTCTTTTAAGGGGGCTTTTGTCTTTTTTCCCCTTCTCCTTTTTTCTTTGGGGGGGGGGTATTTGTTGATTTTATAAGATTTTAGCAGACTTTTTATAAGTGGTCTTAAAAATAAAATGGCTTCAAAGCGTCTCGGAGCTTCTGTTGCTTCTAAAGCCTCGATCTTCCCAGTAATGCAGACAGCTCAGCAAGCTAAGTCTAAGTTTCCACCACTTTCTCCATTGTCTCCAGCATCTATACTTAAAGATTTACAGGATGCCTTGGAAAAAAAGGCATGACAGGTTAAAGAAGAGATGGAGATTTTTATTGAAAATAAATTAATGAAATTGACAGAGGACATAGCATTTGCGTTTCAAAAGTTTGTTGGTCATATAGATCTTCTGGATGAGCATTTATTTATTTATTTATGAGACTTATATACCGCTTTAAGTGCAAGCACACTCTAAGCGGTGTACACCAGTAAGCAATGTATATATATATATATATATTTACATTGCTCCCAACAATCTGGGTCCTCGTTTTACCTACCTCGGAAGGATGGAAGGCTGAGTCAACCTTGAGCCGGTGTGATTTGAACTGCTGACCTGCTGAACACAGTCAGCTAAAGTGGCCTGCAGTACTGCACTCTAACTGCTGCGCCACCTCAGCTCAGCATATTGATGATGTTGTGGAAAATTTTGAAAAACTGGAAGATCGAATTGACAAAGTGGAAAATAATGTGGAAATAATACAGGATGAAGTTATTATGTTACAATACAAAAACATGGAATTTGCTTTAAGAATAAGGGGAATGAAGGAAAATATTCAAGAGGATTTGAGACAAGTGGTGGTAAAAGATATAGCTCTTATTTTAGGAGCTGAGCCTGAAGAAATATTGAGAGAGACGGAAAAAGTTTTTAGGGTTAATTCTAGGGTTGCGAGACAAAGGAATTTGCCACGAGATGTGGTTATCTATTTTTCTAGGACAGTGGTTCTCAACCTGTGGGTCGGGACTCCATTTGGGGTCGAACGACCATTTCACGGGGGTCGCCAAAAAAACACAGTCTGCCATTTTTTCCCCTTTTCCTTAGCTGTGCCACTCCCTTTTATTCTATTGGCTTTTGAAAACCAATAAGTGCAACATATTTTTCCCGCCTTGTGCATGTGCATTAGGCTGGAGACAGCCTGTCTGGCCGAAGCAGCCTCATGGTCTGCCTGGGACTCTCTGCACCTGTTGTGTCAATCACAGCCCAGGACATAACAAAAGTGGTTTCCATTCTTTTAATCAGGAGACAGATTCGCTGTTTAAGAGACTTCAATTGATTGAGGCTATAACTGACTTGGGTGATTTGCAAACTCATAATCTGGTAAATCGCCAAGATTGGGCCTCTGCCCTGCTACTACAGAGCCCAGGAAAAGCTCAGGTGGAGGAAATATATACCATAGCTTACTAGAATCTGAAGTGTTTGCCAAAATTCCACATATTTCTTTTTTCCTGTTGGTAAAGTGCCTGTGAATAGTTTAATGCCAAAATTCAAAGAGATACTAAAAAAGTGAATTTACAAGTAAGGGATGAAAAAATTCCTAAATGTAATTGAATAATTTAACTTAGCCACAGGTAGTTCTTTAGTGTTATTAGGATTAATTATGTAATCATGCAATGTAAGATGAAGGAGCCCTGGTGGCGCAGTGGTTAAAGTGCAGTATTGCACTATAGCCTACAGTTGATCCTGATGGGGCTCAAGGCTGAATCAATCTTTCATCCTTCCAAGGTCAGTAAAATGAGGACGCAGATTGGTGGGGCAATATATAAATAATGCTCTACATTGTAAGTCACCCAGAGAGTGTTGTAAAGCACTACGGGTGCTTTACAATGCCTAAATGCTTTTGCTATTGCTATGAAGCTGCTAGGCTGATTTTTACTGCCCTAAAAAGACAAATCAGGAGAGGTTTGCATAATTGTAGCCATGCATGGAACTCCCATGTGGAGAGCCTTGTCCCAGAAAGCAGGTCCCTATACTGTAATTGGACTATTTGAATTCACCTATACCCCTAAGGCAAGACTTGGACTGTCCCTTATTTGAGCTGCAAAGGCATTTAATACTTTCCCATTTCTTAATAATTTCCCAGAATGAGGTTCTGCAGAGCTGGAAGGGTATATAAGAATGTTTTTTTTTTCTTGTTTCAAATAGAGTCTAACTATCCATTGAGGCTCTATTAAATATTGCTGAACCTTGTTCCCACCGTCCCTTTCACCCTTATTAGAGGCCATATTAAGGACAAAGTTGAAACCCAGTAAACATGCTTTCATGACCCAGTTAGGATTTTTAAAGGTAAAACACACAGGTAAAATGTAAAAAAAAAAATCACACACCTTAAAGTTTTTCTCACTGGCCTGCATGGAGTCTACAATGCTGGAATGTTTTTTTGTGCCAGGCAGATGATGGGATTACTGACAGAGCCTGAAATGCAAATTTGTCTTGGAGGCAGCACAGCGGATTAGGCAATAACAGCTGAGAAAGCAAAAATGTCCTTTTTCCTAGGGCTAAGAGAGAATGTCATCAGACTGGCTTTCATGGCTAAAGTAAGGCTTGAACCCCCATTCTTTTACTTTCTAGTCTGGTGCCTTAATCTCTAAACCAAACTGGCCCTTTTATAAAAGCTTGCTTTTTCCTTGATTCCAAGGAAAAGGAAAACAGATTTAGTATACACATTTTAGCAATAACTTCTCACCCCTTGCAATACTAAGGATTCCAAATGCATTATTAATGATAAATCCAGATTAAAATGCAAAAATCACTCTAATGTTGCCATACAATATATGCTAACGTCAAATCTTCTGAACCATATCTTAAACTGACCATAAACTTTTTCTTGCTTCTTACATCCTATCTAGACCAGTCTTTTAATTCCTTCTAAAGCTGGCATTCATTTCTCAAAATCCCCTTTCTACAAACAGTTGCAAAGTATTAACTTCCCTACAAGCAAAGCATATACAATTATGAAAATCAAAGCTGTAAGCATGGCAGCTGTGCTTATCTCTACATGCCACTCATCTCTTACAATTCACTGTACAAATACAAAGATCTTGTGCCCTTCTAACTAATTCTTAATTGTGCAAGTGTCTCTGTTTTTAGCAAAAAGGTTGAAACTGCTTCTCCTTTTAACAAGGAAACCCTTATTGTTTTTAAGGAGGGGAAAAAAAGGAAGGTATAAGATTTCCCCACTCCCCTCCCCCCACTGCTTTCCTTCTTCTTTGCATGTATTTGGAACATGTTTAAACTTTAATGATTATTAATTTTAAAATGGAAATATTAAATTAATTATGTCTAGATTATCTAGCTCAAAACTCAGCATGTGTTAATTAAACTTTTTTTTTTTTAAAGGGAGGCACTCCTTTGTGAGCAGAAGGATTTCGGGTGATAACTGGCATGTCTCTAGCTAGAGTTGATTGCCCATAACTGCACAGCTGGGGAAGAACCACCTGCCTCCTGTCATAGGCCACAGGCTGCACCCTCAGGACCTTTTCTAAATGCACACTGTGGTGGCACCTAGCAACCCACACTACTGCAGTTCAGCCAAAGCTTGGGGAGGAGTTCTTGCAAAGTTGGAATTTTATGGAACTTTATGGAGTTTTTTTCCAAGTAAGGCCTCAGCCAGATGGCCCACCAAATCCTCAGTGAAAAACCCAAGCTTCCTCTGACACCCAAAGAGTCCATCAGGCACCTTAGATGGCTGAGTTAAAAACCCTGTCTCCCTGACCTCCGGTGATGACGGCCGTGGCGATGGCGGCTTTCTTCAGCCGTCCGCCCTGGGATGTGTCAAAGCCAGCTGAGACAGCGAGCAACAGCTGTCTCGCGGCTTGGAGCCTCTCTCCCCGGGCAAAGGGGAGGAGGTGAGCTTTCCTCAGATAGCGGTAGAGCTCCTAAGGCCCCAACATTTTCTTTTTTGGTGGTCAGAGGGTGAGAGCTCCCACGGAGTCTGGGGTGTTCTCCACATTCCAGGATGCCTTTGCCCTGATTTTTCCAGGGCAAAGCTAGACGCTGCTTCCACATCTGCGCTTAAAATGAACTTGTGAGTAAATTTTAAAGCAGACAGAGCTGACCAGGAGAGACTAAAATGGGGATTATTTCGGACTTTAACTCTGGAAAAGAACTTATCTTCTCCTTCTTTTAATTAAGAGTGGTGA
Source organism: Crotalus tigris (assembly GCF_016545835.1). Classification (NCBI taxonomy): domain Eukaryota; kingdom Metazoa; phylum Chordata; class Lepidosauria; order Squamata; family Viperidae; genus Crotalus; species Crotalus tigris. The sequence continues at coordinate 93,866 of NW_024100270.1, forward strand.
AAAATGGTGCTGAGGTGTTGATTCATTGAGTGAAAGGACCAGAACTTCTACCTGGAACAATGTAACAGATTTTGTATTTGTATAAATTGCAAGAATCTTCTTTTTTTCTTTTAAGGGGGCTTTTGTCTTTTTTCCCCTTCTCCTTTTTTCTTTTTTTTGGGGTGGGGGGTATTTGTTGATTTTATAAGATTTTAGCAGACTTTTTATAAGTGGTCTTAACCTTGGAAATTTTGCTGATCAAAATTCGTGAATCACCTAATATAAAAGGAATAGAAATCAATAAAAATGATTATAAATTAAGGGCCTTCACAGATGATTTGGTTGTTACTTTGTCTCAACCAACTTATTCTGTAATGGAGTTTTTACAATTGATAAATCAGTTTGGACAAGTTTCAGATTTCAAGATCAATAATAATAAGACTAAAATATTGTCAAAAAACATGACCAACTTGGATAAGGAGATTTTAGTTAGACTGACAGGTTTCGAGGTTGTTAATAAGGTAAAATATTTGGGGGTTATCTTATCTGCTTCCAATGCAAAACTGTATAAAAATAATTATGAAAGGCTGTGGTTTAAAATACAAAAGGATTTAGAGAATTGGAAAAAGCTGCAATTGTCTCTATTGGGGAGAATAGCAGCGATTAAAATGAATGTCTTGCCAAAGTTTCTTTTTCTATTTCAAATGATACCTATTTTAAAGAAAGAAGCAAACCTAGATGAATGGCAGAAAGGTATCAATAAATTTATCTGGGCAGGGAAAAAACCAAGAGTAAAACTTAAAATTATACAAGATATACGAGAGAGAGGTGGACTCAAGGTACCGAATTTGAAATTGTATTATGATGCTGTGGTTTTAACATTAATTAGTGATTGGGTTAATTTAACAAATGTAGATATACTCCTTTTGGAGGGGTGGGATTTATTATTTGGATGGCATGCCTATTTAATTTATAATAAAAAAGTTGATAGGGTTTTTAAGTATCATATTTTAAGAACTTCTTTACTTCGGGTTTGGAAGAAATATTATAGAATTGATTCAAGAATTCCATTATGGGCTATTCCATGGCATGCAATAGAAGGAATACAGAAAGGAGTTAAGATGGATAGTATTTCTTATATACAATTACTTAAGTGGGATGGTAAAAATTGGCAATTAAAATCTATAGATGAATTAGCACAAGAAAATATTAACTATTCATGGTTTCAGTATAGACAATTATTGGAAAGGTGGAACATAGATTATAAAGTGGGTTTGCTTAGAGAGGATGAGAACTTGCTAAAACAAATTAGAGATCAAAGTCGAACCCACATAAAAAGAATTTATGGTGTATTAGTGGAATTGGATTCAGAAGCAGAATTAGTTAAAGATTGTATGGTTAGATGGGCTCAAAATTTTGATGAACCGATTTTATTAGATACATGGGAGACTATTTGGGTGAGGAATGTTAAATTTACACAAGCGCAAAATTTACGGGAAAATTTCTATAAAATGTTTTATAGATGGCACCTTGGTCCACAAAAAATGTCTCGTATGTATTCAAATTTGCAGCCTAAATGTTGGAGATGTGGTTGCTTGGATGCAACGTATTATCATATCTGGTGGTCATGTAAAAGCATAAAAGCCTTTTGGATCAAGATATGGTGGAATATTCAAAGAATTTTCAAAAGAAGGATAAAATTTACCCCAAATTGTTTTTGTTGGGTATTGTTTCTGATTGTGATGACAAAGAGATTATTTTAATGTTAAACTTAATTACAGCTGCAAGGTTGTTAATAGGGCAATATTGGAAGAAGGAATCTTTGCCTACTTTGCAGGAATGGTTTTTTAAAGTTTCTTACTTAGCTGAATTGGCAAAAATTTCGGCTTTTTTGAAAGATCAATCGCAAGAGAAGTACCTCTTGGTGTGGAAAAGATGGATAAATTTTATACAATATAAGTATGACATAAGAAAATATCATTTAGCTTTTGAATAACTTATATTTAAAGTTTAAGATATTATTTAGAAGTGTAGAATAGTTTTGTTTTTTTATTATTTTTTTATTTTTTTTCTTTTCTTCTTTTTCTCTTTCTGTTTTTTATATATAATGGAGTTAAAGTATTTAATAATTTGTTTATTGAATGTAATTATATTTGTTTGAGGTTTATTTGGGTTTAAAAGTTTTTTTCTTTTAAGTTCTAGTTAACCCTGTATTCAGCTCTGGGAAGAATGGGGGAGGGTTTTGGGGTGGGTTGGGAGGGATTGGGGAAGGGTTTTTTATTGTAAAATTGTAAAAATTTATAATAAAAAAAATAAAATAAAATGGCTTCAAAGCGTCTCAGAGCTTCTGTTGCTTCTAAAGCCTCAATCTTCCCGGTAATGCAGACAGCTCAGCAAGCTAAGTCTAAGTTTCCACCACCCTCTCCATTGTCTCCAGCATGTATACTTAAAGATTTACAGGATGCCTTGGAAAAAAAGGCACGACAGGTTAAAGAAGAGATGGAGGTTTTTATTGAAAATAAATTCATGAAATTGTCAGAGGACATAGTGTTTCCGTTTCAAAAGTTTGTTGGTCACATAGATCTTCTGGATGAGTGTATTGATGATGTTGTGGAAAATTTTGAAAAACTGGAAGATCGAATTGACAAAGTGGAAAATAATGTGGAAATAATACAGGATGAAGTTACTATGTTACAATACAAAAACATGGAATTTGCTTTAAGAATAAGGGGAATGAAGGAAAATATTCAAGAGGATTTGGGACAAGTGGTGGTAAAAGATATAGCTCTTATTTTGGGGGCTGAGCCTGAAGAAATATTGAGAGAGACGGAAAAAGTTTTTAGGGTTAATTCTAGGCTTGCGAGACAAAGGAATTTGCCACGAGACGTGGTTATCTATTTTTCTAGGAGATCACTTCATAATGAAATTTTACAGCCATTTTATAAGCAGAGATTTCAAATTGCTCAAGATGTTATAATTTTAAAAGAAATACCTTCAAAAATTCTTAGAAAAAGAAAGGATTTTGCTTTTTTGGTTGATGAGCTCAAAAAACGCCAGGTTCGATTCAAATGGGATATATCGGTTGGAATAGTCCTGAAGCATGCGGGGATATATTATAGACTTAATACAATGTCAAAGGCGAAAGATTTTTACATTTCGGTTTTGAAGGTGGGTTCTCCATTATCTTTACGACCTGAGATAATAGAAGAAAAATTGGAAGAGCAGCTGGTTGAAAGTGCTATGCTATTGGATGTGGGAGACAAACAGGCTGAACCTTTGCAGCAGTCTCTTGATACAGAAGATTTTTTAAAGGAACCGAGAATGACTCATGCAGCCTATAGACGTAAATTAAAAGAACTGCAGAAGATGGATGTTGGAATAAAGAAAAGGAAATGATGAACTTTTGCAGTAGTTTTTTGAGATAGAAGATGTTTTAAAGGAAAAGTGAATGATTTGTATTTAGTATGTTTTAAAGGTACAGTGAATGATTTGTGTAGTAAGTACCGTAAATGCCGGCGTACAAGGCGACCCGGCATATAAGACGACCCCCGTCTTTATAGCCGGGCCGCATTCCTAGAACGTCATCTTATACGCTGGAAACTACCAGTATTTCCAGCATATAAGACGACTCGGCGTATAAGACGACCCCCGTCTTTGGCGCCGATTTCAGCGCTCGCGGAAGTTGCCTAATACACCGGCATTTATGGTAGATGTAAAGTAAAAGAATAATAGAAGGTGTTGATTTAGTGCAGTGGTTCTCAACCTGTGGGTCGGGACCCCATTTGGGGTCAAACAACCATTTCACGGGGGTCGCCAAACCACACTGTCCGCCATTTTTTCCCTTTTCCCTAGCTGTCCTACTCCTTCTTATTGGTGGCCACACCCACTTGGGGGTCACCACAACATGGGGAACTGTATTATGGGGTCACGGCATTAGAAAGTTGAGAACCACTGATTTAGTGGAAAAGTTTAAATATTTGGGAATATATATATTATAAATTCTTAATTTAAAGTGAAAAATAATTATGAGATATTATGGGTAAATGTGTAAAAGAATTCAAAATTTTAATGATCTCTGTTGGTGAGAATTTTAGAAGATGAATGGTTTGCTGAAACTTTTTAAGTAGGAGGGTATTAATAGACTTTCTTAGGGGTAAAAAGCGAAGAGCCAATTTTATCGAACATAAGTTTGTTGGTTAGGTTATATTGGAGGGAAAATTTTGTGTTTATTATGGACGAATGGTTGTTTAAAAGAAATATACACCTCAGCGAGGTGAAGATGGATAAATTATATGTAGAGTAAATATGGGTTATGATATGGGTTTAAAATGCATTATGCAGATTATGAATTATTTATAGGTTTTAATTTGGAAATGCTTATATTGTTATTTTTTTTCCTTTTTTGTATTTGAGTTAAAGTATATTATCGATTTTATTATTTGTATAGTTGGATAAGTTTATTTAGAATTTGTTTGTTTATTTGTAACCCTGTAACCAGCTCTGGGAAGTGAGGAGGGGATGGAGGGAGGGGGTTATTTTAGGGGGGGATATTGTTTAAAACTTATATAAAACTTTTCAATTAAAAAAAAACCCTGTCTCCCTGTGAGGTGGGGTGACATCTAGCAAACCAGAAAGTATCTAGAGAATGATTTTGTTAGAGAATTTTAATTTCTCTATTGGTAAAAAATAAATCAGAAGCTCTCACAGTTGGCTGCATTTAGCTGATTCAAATAACTTTATATTTATATAAAAATATTTACAATACCATTCTTCTTTACAGCAACATAGCTTAATTGAAGACTTCTTACAGAGACAAACCAGAGACAAAACCTTGAGACTGGAAATCCAGCTCCTAACTCAATACTCTTTTGCACAGACTCAGTAGCACTTTCCTCACATTGGCTGACTAAGTTACCACATGACTCTTCCTGTTCATGAATATTCCAACACTCCTCCCTTCATGACAGGAAGAGACATCAGACCTATTAACTTAATACATTCTTTAATCGTGAAAAACCTTGAGCCACTAACCTGACTTTATACTGTACATCATTATTTGGCAATACCTTTTTCTTATATACCCACTTACAACCCACAGCTTTGGTTCCCCTGTGGCAAAGTCACTGATTTAAATACTTCATGGTCTCCCATGGATTTCATCTCTTTATCCACGGCCTCCTTCCATCTTTCTTGTTCAGCTTTTGGTAATGCCGACACCTCTTTATAACTTCTTGGCTCATACCACACATTGCAAATCTTTACCTTGCTGGCAGAATACCTGTCAGGCAGAATTCCTTTCTTACATCGCTCTGACCTACGTGGTATTAACTGCTCCTGTGCCTCAAGTCTTTCTGGCTTCATGTCTTGTTCAGCCTCTCCTCCCTGAACATTGACATCTTCTATAATCACTTTTTTATCATTAGATGAGTTATTGTCACTACACAGATCACCGTCATTAAGTGAGACATACCCAGAATTTGCATTAATTCTGTCCCAATTTTCTTCTGCAAAATTAGCAGACCTTGAAATTATAATTCTTTTACTTCCATCGCTAAAGCGATATCCTTTTGACCCTGGCTCATAGCCCACAAACCTGAGCTTTCTTGCCTTTTGCTGTCCCTTTCTTCTGATTGCTTTTGGAATATGTACCCATGCAGTACTTCCAAAAATTCTCAAATGTGCCAGTGATGGCTTTCTCCCATATAGAATGGCATATGGAGTATTATTAATGGAGGAACTCCACAGCCTGTTAACTATATAATTGGCAGTCAATATGGCTTCTCCCCAATATGACCTGCTCAAACCAGAATCCTCCAATAATGAATCTTTCATTGTTTGCAAAACACCATTCCTTCTTTCAACTACACCGTTCTCTGCTGCTGAGTAAGGATTTGTATGTCTGTGTCTTATCCCCAACTGCCCCAACCATTGTTGGAATTTAGTTGACATAAATTCAGTACCTCTGTCAGTTTGCAACTGACACACTTGTTGTCTGTACCTTCTCTCTACAAAACTTACCCACTGTTTGAATTGTTGTAGCACCTCTGTCTTTGCTCTAAGCAAATAGCAAAATGAATACCTGCTATAATCATCAACAATTACCAGTGCATATTTTGCTCCTCCCAAACTGGCTTGCATAGGTCCCACCAGATCTGCATGGACCAGCTCTAGAACTCTTTTTGTTTGTCTTGTGCTACATTTACTAACTGGGAATGCCTTTGACTTTGATGCTTTGCATACTGCACAGTCCAAATTTGTTTTGCATCCCTTTAAATTTAGCCCTTCTGCAAAATCTTGCATTTGCTGCAAAACTTTAAAGCTTGCATGGCCAAGTCTTCTATGTAGAAGATGAACACATGAATCATGCTCTGCAACATTCTTAAATATATGGGAACATTGAACCTTTTCTCTCTGCAATAAATATAGATTATCTTCCTTTATGCCTTCTGCACAAATATTCCCATTCCTTTTGATGAGACATTTCCCATTTACAAAAATGACCTCAAAACCTTGTTTGTCTAAATTAGACACACTTAACAAATTATGTTCCATCTCAGGTACACAAAGCACGTTAGTAAACTTGGATTCCAAATATGGAATTTTTACATCGCCTCTTCCAATGACTTTTGCTTTCTGGCCATTTGCCAAAGCCACAGCTTCTTTTGCTACTGGAACAAACCTGCAAAATAATTCAGAGTCATTAACAATTGTTTGACTTGCCCCACTATCAATTAGCCACTTGTCTCTGTTGTTGCTATTGCAAACTTTTGCAACACCAAAATGTTCCTTTTGCAAAGCAGTCCTTTTTGCATGCACAAATGTCCTTTGCTGCAAATTGTTCCTTTGCAAACAGTTCCTTTGCAAATGTGTCTTTTTTCCACAAATGTAGCAAGTCTTTTCCCGCTCTCTGCTTGCTCTCTGCTTGCAAAATCTCTCCTTTGTTGCAATTTGGTCCGGGTCTGATCTGCTTGTTTCTTCTCTGGAGACGTGCAGTCTGGACCCCCTCCTCAGGAATTTCTCCTCCTCGTGGCTGCTTCTAAAATGGCGTTTTTCCTCTTCATTAAGCAAACATGCCTTCAAAGCCTCAAACTTTAAGTCTTGTTCTTCTTTGCATTCAAATATTGCAGAAACTGTGTCCCAGGTTTTATCTAAACTGTTCAACACCAATAAAACCTTCTGGGGCTCAGGGAATTTAATCCCACGTTGTTCTAAGTCCAAAAATAAACTTTGCATTTTATTTAAATGCTGTTCCACAGATTCACCTGGTTGCAAACAGGCCCTGTAAAGTTTTCTTGACAATTGCACTTTGTTGCAAGCAGAAACATTCATGTGTACAGCTCTCAACTTCAACCATATCCCCTTTGTAGTCTTTAAATTTGCAACATTTAGAAATTGTGCATCATCTAAATTCAAGATAAGATAAGCCATTGCTCTATCATGGCTTTTCTGATCTGCAGCTGCAAATACTTGTGGTGGATTTTCAACAATATACCACAGCTCTTTAGCTTTCAGCAAACATTCCATTTTTGCAGCCCACACAATGTAATTCTTCTGGCCTAAACGAGGCACACAGCTTTCCTTAAATTCCATTGCAGCCATTCTGCTAATTCTGCCTTGTTCTTATACTTTCTAAACACAGGCAATTTCTTCCAGCTTTAAATAACAATGCAATCCTTAGTAAGCTCTGGGCCCATAACCTGTTAGAGAATTTTAATTTCTCTATTGGTAAAAAATAAATCAGAAGCTCTCACAGTTGACTGCATTTAGCTGATTCAAATAACTTTATATTTATATAAAAATATTTACAATACCATTCTTCTTTACAGCAACATAGCTTAATTGAAGACTTCTTATAGAGACAAACCAGAGACAAAACCTTGAGACTGGAAATCCAGCTCCTAACTCAATACTCTTTTGCACAGACTCAGTAGCACTTTCCTCACATTGGCTAACCGAGTTACCACATGACTCTTCCTGTTCATGAATATTCCAACAGATTTCACCATGGCAATGGAATGAATGTGATGTTCTCCAAAACTAGTTATGTTACAACTGCCACAAGACAAAAATTAGTGTCTAGTCCCTGGTATACATTGGGTGTAGTGATTTGGGACAAGTCCATGGTTGCCATGATGGCCATAAACTCCTGGACTATCTTAGACTCATGGCTACCAGATGTGAAGTTGAAATATCCATGAACCAACAGTCTCAGGGTCTCTATTATCAACTCAACAACAGATCCAGAAGCTCAAGCAGACATGATGCCAATCAACAGGAAATATACCAGCAGCAACCAGCAGAGTCCAAATTCAAATAAAGGATCTCACATCCAGTTGGCATCACTGGCCTCCAAATCCACAATATAACTTGCAGATGACAACTGCCAATAGGAGGTTCTTCTTAATTTCCCCATAAAATGTTATCAGAAAAGAGGTAAGAGTAATTATTTTTATTTCCCATAAAAAGTGTTCTCCACAATCATTGTATTTGTATTCCACATCAGTTTCAAGATTGCCTTTAAAAGTAATAACTATTCGGTATGCTTTATTTGAGTATTTACTATCATAGGTCAGCCAATCCAATTCCTAGCCTTAAAAGGAGCAATTTGTAGGATAGAACATGTGCCATGAAGGAAGAAAAGTGGGAAGGGGGAAATGGAGGGACAGGAGGGGGGAAGGAAGGAAGGAAGGAAGGAAGGAAGGATGGAGAAAGAAAAAAGAAAGAAAAGAAAAGAAAGAAAAAAAGAAAGAAAGAAAGAAAGAAAGAAAGAAAGAAAGAAAGAAAGAAAGAAAGAGAGTTGTCACTTATCATGATCTTGACTCCTTTCCTTGTCTTAATTATTGAACACAAGTGTCCACTGAACGATTAACAGCTCGTATAAGGAGGGATTGATTCTTATTTTGGGATATCATAAACAGAGACATTATATCCATGTCTTTGGTGTCCCCATCCAGAGAGAAGGTGAAGTTCTGGAGCAAAGTGCTGAAGAACAGGAAGAGCTCCATCTTAGCCAGAGCCTCTCCTGGACAGGCCCTCTTCCCTGAAATTGCAAACAAGAAAACAAAGCTTATTCAAAGCTGATTAAAGAATAACATGGATCAGGCATGCATATGAATTGGTAATACTATCTGTCCCAGAGGACTGTACCTGCTGAGAATGGCATGAAAGCATCTCTTTTCCTGAATTGGCCCTTTTCATTCAAAAAATGATCTGGGTTGAACTTCTCTGGAGTCTCCCAATGGAGAAGATCACGGTGTACTGAGGAGAGGACTGGCACAATAGCCATGTACTAGAAGAAGGAGGTAAAGAAACAGATGACATTAATTGGTGCTACTTCATCCAGAGAATAAAGAGCCTCACTTGTGTCAAATAAAATAGGCCAGCAGGGAGCAATCTGCAAACATTCTGAAATGCAATGAAGGGAGAGAGATTTGATTTAATTAATTAATTTATTAAATTTGTATACTTCCCATATCCAAAATGACTCTAGGCAATTCACAATGCCATAAATAATACATATTAATTCATACTTATTCAAACTGCCTTGAATATGAAGGATCTTTGACTATATAACAGTGAGTGCTTTTTTGTAAAAAACAAAAAGGTGGTGGAACTCACACAGGTCATACAACCTGCCTTGCCTATCCTACAAGGTTTACCTTTGTAGTTGAAAAAAACCCTTCAGTTTTTAGTGTATCTAAAAGACTGGGATTTTATTCAAGGTAAGTTAATAATATTAATGTTACCATGCACAAATCCGTTGAAAAAGGGTGCTGGAAATCCATTCTAGTGTGTTCTATGACCAAAAAAGCCCTCATAACAATCATCTATTTTTTTTCCTCTGCAGAATATCTTTATCAGTAATTATTATTGCCACACCTTGGGAATGTTGTAACCATGGAACTTTACATCACAAGTTGTTGCCCGTGGAAAGTTTTCAAGGCTCTCAGGCCCATAACGTTGAACCTCATGGACCACAGCATTTGTGAAAGGCATATTCAACCGGTCTTCCATGCTTGGAGTGCGATTTGTACCCACTACCTCATCAATCTCTTGTTGAACCTTAGCTGTGAGAAAAATATATTGAGATGAAATTAACAATCTTTTCCTGTATTGTACTGAGCACCTTCAGTCAGCTACCACTTGAATAGAAACATGTTTTCCAAAGCACGTTCAGAGATGATACTTCCAGTCAGGAAAATGGCTCTTCCTCAAAGTCATTTCTCAGTGGAGACCATTTCAATTTTTCTAGTGCAAGAAGACTATGTTATGGTTGAAATTATGAAAGCTGGTGATCACAGCTTACACAAGATACTAGCAAAGCTGTACTTGAGTTAGTAATAGTAATAGTAATAGTAGTAAAGTTGGAAGGGACCTTGGAGGTCATCTAGTCCAACCCCCTGCTCAGGCAGGAAACCCTACACCATTTCGGACAAATGGCTGTCCAGTCTCTTCTTAAAAACTTCCAGTGTTGGAGCATTTACTGCTTCTGGAGGCAGGCTGTTCCACTGATTAATTGTTCTCACTGTCAGGAAGTTTCTCCTTAGTTCTAGGTTGCTTCTCTCCTTGATTAGTTTCCACCCGTTGCTTCTTGTCCTGCCTTCAGGTGCTTTGGAAAATAGCTTAATTCCCTCTTCTTTATGGCAGCCCCTGAGATATTGGAATACTGCTATCATGTCCCCCCTTGTCCTTCTCTTCGTTAAACTAGACATACCCAATTCTAGCAACCGTTCCTTATATGTTTTAGCCTCCAGTCCCCTAATCATCTTTGTTGCTCTTCTCTGTACTCTTTCTAGAGTCTCAACATCTTTTTTACATCGTGGTGACCAAAACTGGATGCAGTATTCCAAGTGTGGCCTTACCAAGGCATTGAAGAGTGGTATTAATACTTCACGTGATCTTGATTCTATCCCTCTGTTAATGCAGCCTAGCACTGTGTTGGCCTTTTTGGCAGCTGCAGCACACTGCTGGCTCATATTTAAGTGATTGTCTACTAGGACTCCGAGGTCCCTCTCACAGTTACTACTATTGAGCATGGTGCCACCTATGCTGTACTTGTGCATTTGGTTTTTCTTGCCTAAATGTAGAACCTTGCTTTTTTCACCATTGAATTTCATTTTGTTAGTTAGTGCCCAGTGTTCAAGTCTGTCCAGATCCTTCTTTATATTAAGCCTGTCTTCTGGAGTGTTGGCTATTCCTGCCACCTTGGTGTGATGAGTTCCCCATCTATCCCTTCATCCAAATCATTGATGAAGATGTTGAAGAGCACTGGGCCCAGAGCAGAGCCCTGGGGCATCCCACTACACACTTCCCTCCATATAGAGGCAGTTCCATTGAGGACGACTCGCTGAATACGGCCGGTCAGCCAGCTACGGATCCATCTGGTGGTGATTCTGTCTACCCCACATTTTTCTATCTTATCAAGTAGTAGGTTGTGATCTATTTTATCAAATGCCTTACTGAAGTCCAAGTAAATTATGTCCACAACATTCCACTGATTTTGTCACTTGGTCAAAGAATGCAATAGGATTTGTCTGGCATGATCTATTTTTGACAAACCCATGTTGGCTTTTAGTAATGACTTTGTTTGCCTCTAGGTGTTCGTTGATTCGTTGTTTGATTATCTTTTCCAGGATCTTCCCAGGTATTGAGGTCAGGCTGATAGGTCTGTAATTTCCTGGATTCATTTTTTTCCCCTGTTTTGAGGATGGGAACTACATCAGCTCTTTTCCAGTCCTCTGGTAGTTACCCTGTGTTCCAGGATCTTTGAAAAATATAGTTCAGTGGTTCCAATATCACATCTGCCAGTTCCTTGAGAACTCTGGGGTGTAATCCATCTGGTCTTGAGTTGCCTCAGAAAAGAAAAAATAACCGATGAATGGAAAAATGCTGAAGTGATTCTTATACACAGGAAAAGGGCCCAATATGATTTAAAGAACTATTGCCCAATAAGCCTCCTTTCCCACAATGACAAGGTTTTCACCAAGATAATAGCAAAAAGAATATTGAGAACATTAAATGATGCACAGCTAAAGGAGCATGCAGGGTTCAGAAGTGGTTACAGCACAATAGATCACATCCAAGTTGTTCATCAAGTCATTGAAAGGTACAACAAATACACCATGCCTCTGTGCATGGCTTTCATTGACTACAATTTCATTGACTACAACTCCAGCAAGCAATAATTAGGGCATTGCTCAACCAAGGCATAGATACTTCTTACATAAACATACTACAATCAATATATGAAAACCAATGGCAGCAATTTGCCTTAATGATCTTAAAGTGGAAATCAACATAGAACAAGGTGTACGACAAGACAATACAATATCCCTATTCTTTTCTCAGTCTGCCTTTAAGAAGTATTTTGCAAACTAGACTGGGCAAAAAATGGAATAAAAATCACTGGCGCTTATTTAAATCACTTAAGATTTGCAAATGATATTGTTCTCTTCTCCCAAGATCCAGAAGAGCTACAAATAGACATATGAGAGCTGCACAAAGCAGGAGAACCATTTGGCTTAAAAATAAACCTGAAAAAGAGCCAGGTTATGTTTAATAAATTCACCAAAGAAAGAAAAAAAATATATTTGAAGAAGAACTAGATATAGTAGACCACTGCATATACTTTGGCCAATGGATGTCAATGGAAGGTGATACAATAAAGGAAATTGATCGACACGTTAAATGTGGTTGGTAGGCACTCAGCAAGCTAAGTATAATTTTTAAGAACAACTTCCCCCTATGCCTGAAGAGAAAAAGTTTTTGATCAGTGTGTACTACCTGCTCTAACATATGCCAGTGAAACATGAACACTAACCTCACAATCGATACAAAAGCTACAAGTGGCATAAAGAGCCATAGAAAGATACATGCTCAGCATTACAAGACAAGATAGAAAGACCTGCATGTGGATTAGAGTACAAACGAAAGTATATGATATCTTCAAGAAGAGTAAAAGAACTGAAATGGAAATAGGCCAGTCACATAGCAAGAAGAACTGATGGCAGGAGGACCAAGGCAGTCATAGAATGAATCCCACTCGATAAAAAGTGTCCACGAAACAGACCTAAAACAAGATGGATCGACAACATCAGCAAGTTTTGTGGGCCCAATTGGCAGGACTGTATGGGTCTTTGACTATAATAAACTTGAACTTGAACTTCATCACGCAATGGATAGAGAATGGTAAAAATGATGATGAGAATGAATATTATGTGCCAGCAGAGTACAAACAATTTATTCCCTCAAAAACCTCAAGGTTCATTTCCAAAGAAAGAATGCTTCAGGATACAGCTGCCAGTCAATTTTGCGGGGGTATTGTAGATTAAGATTTATAATATTGTCACTGCTTATAGCAGTATGGTTCAAATGTTAAGGATGATATCTTGAGTTAAAAGGATGTGGGTTTATACTGATACAAAAATGATTCTTAAGAAAAGCTATACCATATTAAATTAATCATTCATACTAGGACTCCTTAAAGCAAGTACTCAATTAATTAATTGATCTGCCTTAAGGCTGTATGAAGGAAAAGACTGCTGCTGTTAAAGCGTTCAATCACATCTTGCCTCTTCATGATCTAATGCAGTGGTCCCCAACCTCTCTGGCTCCATGGACCGACAGCAGTAGTGGCGGCAGGAGGGAGGGTTTGGTTTTGCATGTGCAACTTAACTCCCATGCATGCTCAAATGAAGCCTCAAGAACTCGCCTCCTGCTTGCATGGCCTGATTCCCAACAATTCTGGTCCAAGGAGACAGGATTGGGGACCCTTGATCGAGTGGATATTATTTTACTAGAACTGTCTTTGTGTAATCTCAGGATTCGATGGAAGCCCTATTGTTCCAAGGGCATGTTATTTAAACTGGGAAATAAACAAAACAAAACATTCTGTAAGAAGATCTTGGCAAACACTTCCCAAAACCTGCCAGGACAACTGCAGAAATACAGCTGCAATGAGTTTACTTTACTCAACAGCATCCTTACTTTATTTTTTTCCAGGATTATTAATGGAAGTCCTAAAGCAGGGGTCTTCAAACCTGGTCCTTTTATGATTTGTGGACGTCAGCTCCCAGAATTCCTCAGCTAGAGTGCTTGGCTGAGGAATTCTGGGAGTTGAAGTCCACAAGTCACAAAAGGGCCATGTTTGAAGAGCCCTGCCCTAAAGTGTTGACACCTTTATATATTTTGGTTATTTCTGTACCTTGAATGTGTGGCAATTTAGCCATTGCTAGGAGGCTGCGTAGCAAAGTTTGGCTTGTGGTTATTGTCCCAGCAGTAAAGAGAGCAAGCACAGTAATCACAAGATCTTCAAGAGTGTAGATTCCCTCAGATGAGTTCTGCTCCTGAAAAAAAAATAGAAAGGGAAACAGAAGGATGAAAATGGGATTGATTTAAAGTAATTTATGAAACTCTTCATAGTGTTTCTTTCAGTTAAAGGAAACTTAACTGACTAACTTTAGAATATATAGGAGAATTTTTCAATTGTAAAGCATTTATGCAATCACCATTTGATGCAGAGAGGAAACAATTTGCCTGTCTGACCTACCTATCAAATATTTACCACAAGAAATTACGAGAATTAAAGGTTGTTATTTAGAGCTGGACAAAAGCAACTCTTAAGCTGTATGGTGGGAAAACTGGATTAGATCTGAGCATAGAAGCTTGAATGTTACATCTGAGAGACTAATTCTAATAGAAATTGCTCCTGCAAGATGAATTATTATCTTTATATCACCTATTAAGAGTGTAGAAGAGGTGTAAATTAGCATGTAAAGCAAATGTCTATACTTATTCATTTTTAATTATGTCGGGCATAGGAGTACATGTTAATAAATGGCAAATTGAAGTAATAAAAAGGGGGATAAATATTTTCATATTCTTTCATACAAGATGAACTAGTTTCATCTTAGATACATATTGGAGATATTTAGACAGTTATGCAGAGATGGTATCTATGCCTACCTTCTCCATTCTGTGAAGGAAGCAATCAATATAGTCACGCAGGTTCTGGGGATCCAATGTCTTCTTGTGCAATTCCACTTTCTCACGGATATAATCATAGACTTTTTCAGTCTCAGACTCGATATGTCGTCCCAAAAAGTATTCCATTGTTTTTGGAAAAGTATTGTACACCTGTTGCAGAGTTGATGTTAAACAGTATATGTTTTTAGACCATAATGGTGAAGGCTTAATGCCCCAAATATTCAGAGATTAGCTTTTAGTCTGATATTGTTAATTATCAAACCTCAGCTAGGTGCCAAAACCAAGGAGACAAGTTCCACAAGAATTTCAGTAAGCTATCTTTAATTTTAGTGTTGAGTAAATACAGTGTCTTAGGAACGACTGCATGGTAGGAATTTTTATTTATAATAAGTTGGTTAAAAAGGAATCTCTTTGACAAGCCTTTTCCCCAGATCTTTCCTCACCTAGCCTGAGTTCCCTGCAGGATATATTCTGTCAAGCCTCACCCCAGCTATCCCATGAAGGGATAATGATGAAAATGATGACAGTTCTTGAAGCAGGGAGGAAAGAGGGACATAAGAATAGGGGAAATGTCTAAAAATGCCATGAGAAGAAGAGAGGTGCCTGTGCATAATTTGATATGATGATTATCAAATTATATATAGTTAAATATGTAGCATTGTACTTTTAAAAACTATTATAATAATATACCTTTCAGTTTGATCACAATATTGATATTCCTCTTATATCACAAACCTAATAGCTCAGGGGATAATGCTATTGTCATTTCTTAGAACAACATGGAAATAAGTTTGAGAATTAAAGTTAAATTTTCAGTCAAGGGATGAAAAAATTAAGTGAAACATTACAATTAGGAGGAATCAGCCCCTCCAGTGAAATTCCATGTTTGGCTCTCCCTGACTAATTAAGAAATGGGCAAGTCCGAGAAATAAGCAGGTCAGGGCCCTCAGCAGTTACGAGAGAATGAAATGATCCCGTGGGAAATAAGCCCAGCCAGGAAAGAAGGTTTGCTGAGAACCAATTTATATTTTGATGGCTCAGTCTTGTTGCATGTCTGGATTTGACTTCTCCTGCTTATCTACAGTAATCTCTACATCTACAGCAATCTCCACATCCCTTATTTGGATATTCAAACACACAGAGAGGCCCACTAGTAAAAATGAGTGTTTATAGCAGGAAGAGCATCAGAGAGGAAAAACATACCAGTCCTAGGAAACCAGTCAGAAATCTTGCTTGAGACTCCACAATCTGCTGGTTCTCTATGAAGGTTTGATCATTGTAATCAAATCGATTGCCAAAGACAACTGCACAGATCACATTAGAAACAGCACTTGCCAAATTTCTTCTTGGGTCAAAAGGCTGCCCTGCAACAAAGGCCACAGACATTTATGGGAGGGATCAAAGAATGGGGATTTTCCCTTCCACAATTCTCGACACAGAACTTCAACAAAAAAAATAGTTTGGGTCAAAGAAGTTATTCAAAAATTTTATTGGTATTTTTAAATAAAAAATATTAAATAGAAGAACCTAGATGTAATTAAATGAAAACACAAACCTTATAATCCCTAGAGGTTTTTTTGAAAACCTTCTTGCTGTCTTCTGTCAAGAATTGTTTTCTCACTCCTTTCTCTGCCCTTTTGTGCTCATGGTGGATTTTTCCCTCCCTGTCCCTTCCCTTAGAAGTTTCTATTTCCAGTTTTCACTCTCCTGACTGTCTCTCCCTCCACCTTCTAATTTCTTTCTTCTTTCTTTTTTAAAATATAATCCTATTATTTCATTTCTTTCCCCTTCTGATTCCAGAGATTTGTGCATTCATGATTATATTCAAAAGAGGCACAAATCTTTAGAGGAATACTATTTATGACTATATGTTTTCCTTTCTAGTTTTAGATTACCTATGTCATTCATCCATAACTTCTTTTTCTGGCTCTTGAATTTGCCTGATATATAATCATGTTCAAATAAATTGTTTAAAGAGTTTTTTTGGGCTTCTTTTCCCAGTTTTAACTGAGCACTCTATTCCCTCAGCACTGTCTCCTTCTAATCTATCCAGCTCTTTTTTGAAATAATAATAATAATAATAATAATAATAATAATAATAATAATAATAATATTCCATTCACATTTTTTTTCTATTCATTTTTTTAAATCGCCTTCCAGAAAAGACTTGTCCATGGAACATGATTTTCCAAGATGCTACATCTCCTGGAAAAAAAATAAATTTATATCTGTCAAGCACCAGGCAAATCAGGCGATCCAGGCAGTTGAAATGGGTATAAAGATTTATTGTAAGCTTAAGCTCTCTACAAGAATCTGAACTAATAATGGCCAAAGGAAATTAGCTGGATGTAGATCTCTTGTGGGCATGAAGGGACTCATGACTGATGATTTGTTTGATCCCTCCCTTGGGATCAGCCTGGTCATTTCCTACAATAGCCTTAATTCAAATCCACGCCACCTCACAGATCTCCATCACTCATGCAGTTGATTCTTATCCATATTTTCCTTACCTCATTTATTTTACACGCATATATATACCTATCTAAGTTTTTCTTTATTTTGTGCACTTAAGCACAGATGATTTGAGTTTCAGTTTAGAATCTAGTTTTCCTGTAACTTCACATAAAACAACAACCCCTTTCCAGTTTCATATTTTAAAAGATAATAGTCTTCCTGATATGATTCTTCTGTGGGAGAACAGGTCTCAGTTTCTTTAGACGACCTTTTGTGGCAGCCATTTCCTTCACCAGACAAAGAGCTTCCTCCTGCACCCTCTCAGACATTCTTTTCTTCCCCATCCCAAAATCTCGCAAGGTGGACAGTGTGAACCGTCGCAGCTCCCTCCATTTCTTCTCATCATTTGTAGATATTCCTGAAACAAAAGACACCAAAAGGATCATGATGTTGGTCAATTCTCAGCTTTTGTGGAAGAGCATGTTTCGATATAATATTTCAGGCACTTTTCTTTTTCAAATCTTTGTTTCAATCATAGGTGAAAGAGGCTACTACACTGCAATAAATTATGCATCAGAGAAATGTCCTTCCTCACATTTAAAGTAAACAAGGCTTGATGTTTGAAATACCAGTGAAGCAAACGTCACAGTTGCCATCTTTCCATTCTTGACTGCTGTCATAAGTGTGTTATAGATAGAAAGAAATCCCTACACTAGACATGGAACTCTATACTGAGATGCCGTTTTCAGTAAGCAGAAGAAAATTGGAGTCATTTTGAGTTGTGGATTTTATTTTATTATTATTATTTGCTGTAGAGGCTTTATTGACAAAAATAAATCACTTCCAATTATGTATGTACTAGCTTGCTTGATTGTGTGCTAACAAGTTACTCTCAACTCTTAGCTACCTTTAGATTTCCTCCAACACAATCTATCCCTAACCTAATTCTTCAGGACTTGTAAGGGTACATTTGTCATCATTTTAACTGAGTTCATTGACGTTGCAGATGGCCCTCCTTTTCCTTTTATCTTTCTCACCATTATACCCTCCTCTAGGGAGCGAGACCTTTGAACCATACTGTATGTCTGAAGAATGATAATTTCAGTCTGGTCATTTATGCATTCAATGGAAACTCTGACCTGATTTGCTCAATGAGCTATTTGTTTCTTATTTTTGGATGTCCACAATATTCTCAGAGATTTTGTCCAACATCAAAACCATATTCTTTCAATATTCTTTCTCTCCTGTTTATTCAAAGTCCAAATTGTCAAAGTATCCTCTTTGAAGAACATTTTGTCTGCCTTCCCAAAGGACCAGTTTAAAGGTGAGATTACTTTTTTTTTTTTTTTTGAATGTAAGGAACAACCAGAACAGATTTCAGAAGTGATCAGTGGAAGCGAAAGGGTGAAAAAAAGGTGTTCCTCCCTCTTCAAAAAACATGACCAGATCAACCTCTTTACAAAACTTCATTTCAAGTGAAACTTTCATAACTATCAATAATATTAAGAGCATTAAAATAATTTAAAATTACTTATAGAAAATTAAAAAGAGCTACAACGAATAAAGAAATAAAAGCGAATCAACCTTTATTTTGGAACACTCGTCTGTGAAAGGCCGTATTAGTTCGCCTACCAAATTCTTCTGCTTGATTTATCAAAGCATCTTTTACCACCTCATATCCACAAAGAGCAACCATTGGTTTTGATCCAATCCAGATAGTAAATATAGGTCCATACTTCTCTGTAAGCTAAAGGTAAAATTAGATGAAAACCCAGTTAATTAAACGATAAAGCATTTTTTGGTGAAATTATTCTAAAGCATGCTTGAAATATTTCTTAAATTCATAACAGAAATCATGTTGAATCTAACCTTTAATAATTCTTAGTATCTACAGGGTACATTAATTTGATTGGATAAATTGCATGTACTGTATCTCCTAGCTGGTGAGATGATGGGAATGAGATAATCACAATTTTGACTGTATAATACATTTCTGCAAGTAATCTGGTACTACAAAATATATGATAGCAAGTTTTGCTTGTAACCACATATTTTAATGAACTTTGTAACCTCCATTGTGTGTTTATCAGACTGTAACTAGGTGACTTTAAATTAAAATTCCTACTGAAGATGCACAAGAGCCCCTAATAAAATTGGACTCTTATAAAAGAAAATCAAACTCCTTAAACTAGGAAAATGTGGATATAACTTTCCAAATAATCACCTGAAAAAGCAAAGAAGTACAATAGTTACCTTTTTATAGGATTTTTTTAGAGGTAGTACATCTTGCTGAAAGAGGTTCCCCAGAATAGGCCATGGAGTAGGTCCAGGGGGCAGCTGCCCTTTTTTCTTGTACATTTGGAAAGATGAGAAAAGGGTGAAAAGTATACAGAGAAGAAGCAGAACTCCTGCCCATGTCAGCTCCATCCTCTCCTCAGTTGTTTTCCTCTTCAAAAATCCAAAAAGCTGTTTAAAGGAGACAACGTTGAAAGAAGGAGACCAATTGAATCCCCAATCACATCTAAATTCTTCACTTCCTCTAACCTTTACATACCTCCTTATTTACATTCAGCTCAAATTATTCTTTCACCTCTATTAGTATAGGAGAGTTACTTATCAACATTCTTATCTTTGGACTGTGGACCACTTTGGCTAAATCCTTAAATAAACAACTCATTTTAAGCACTCTCTCTTATTTGCTGACCATACAATAACTTGTGAAAGAGTAATTAACTTTTGCTACTGAACCCTGTGAAACTTACGTTTTTCTTTTTCTTTCACTGAGTTGTCACAGCCCTGAATTCAATATTATGATCATAAGTAAGTACAATGTTGTCATGACCTTTAACTGGGCAAAATGGTGCATCATGGGGCAATATTTTTTGTGAATGAAGGTGAATATACATGTCCCGGGATAACGTCACCTGTAGTCACATTCAATGTTTGCATGAGCCCATATTGTAATTGTTATGTCCTGGGCCTGCTGAGTGACTCAGCAGGTGTAGGAAGCTGCAGAGAGGCCCGGGCAGACCACATGAATGCCTGGGACCATACAGGCTGTCTCCAGCCTATTGCGCATGCGCAAGGTGGGAGAAATATGTTACATTGATTGGTTGACACTGTCCCTGAAAAGGGTTATAAAAGGAATCTGTGCCATTTTGTTTTGGTTCTGTTGGTGATTAAATAAAGAGAAGACTGTTGATACTCCTGCCTCATCTCAATGCCTTTACGATTGAAACAGAACAGTAATGACGGCCAAAAAGACTTTGTTACCTGTAATTGATCTGGCCACAGTGGCACATACCTTGATTCAAGGTTGACTCAGCCTTCCATCCTTCCGAGGTCGGTAAAATGAGGATCCAATCAATCTGTTTATTACAGCCATAAGGCCAGACATAATCAAAATATAACAATAGTGACAATTTTACTTCCATATTTATAGAATATAAAACCATCAAACAATCAATGTAATATAATCTGAAATTCTCAAAATAAAGCATCATATTAATTTTTTTCAGACCTTGATAACGGTGCGACGTATTGTGCAAATAGTGGCACAAAATTGGCCAACCTGAATTGATATTTTCGGATCCTTATCCAAAAGTAGCAACTTTAGATAAAATTCATATCCCCTTCCTGGAAACTTCTTCAATATTGGATATATAAGAATCTGTCTAGAGTATTTATATAAAGAACAATGAAGCAGCTTATGGCTTAGGGTTTCTATGGAGCCATCACCACATGGACACAACGAAGGTGCATAGGAATGCCCTTAAACCGTCCAAAAAGGACTGCCGAGGGCAACACATACAGCCCTGGCTAAGGTGAAAGCTTTACGAAATTTCAAAATTGTAATGGAAAATAGATAAGACGCTGGGGAGAATCCTTCTGGAAGCAAGTGACAAATATTGGAATGTGCCACCTTACTTAAGTTTGTTTGGAGATCAATATCCCAGATACATTGATTCAAGGCAGTTCTAGCATTATCAAATCCTAATGAACACAGACTTTCCATAGAGAAGCCCAGCGATTTAATTTTATCTAGTGCTTTTTTTTCCCACGACAATTTAAAATGACCTATAAATACTAACGGGGCTAACCCTACAGCCATCAAAATTAACTTTAGCCAAAAGGTAATAAGAAAGAACCATGCTCTAGCTTCCAATGAAACTAAACCTATTTCCACCTGTAGGATGGCATTTTTAACACTTTTAGGTACCATCAGTATGGCTCTAATAAACTTATGTTGAATAATTTCAATAGCATTAAGCTTTGCAAATGAACATATTTGCGAGCCATACAGGAGCTGAGGGAATGCCTTAGCTTGGAAAACCTTACAATCTGCCGGGATGTAGTAAGCTCCTTTAGAACAGCGGTTCTCAACCTGTGGGTTGTGACCCCACTTGGGGTCAAACGACCATTTCACGGGGGTCGCCAAACAACACAGTCCGCCATTTTTCCCCCTTTTCCTTAGCTGTGCTACTCCCTTTTATTCTATTGGCTTTGGAAAGCCAATAGAATAGACTCTCTTGAATAGAGTCTAATTCTATTGGCTTTCCAAAGCCAATAGGAATTGTCCAGGCTGTCTCTGCCCTGCTGAGCCCACCAAAAGTTCCATTCTGCAAACGGTGCTGCAAGTTGTCTGCAGCAAAGGCGAGCTGTCTGGAAGTTTCCACCTCTCCCTGCTGAGCAACTACTAAAAATGTAAGTAAAAGAGGGCCAAGGGTGAGAGGTGCGTGGGGCCCGGCGGGTGTCTAACCTCCCTTGGGCTGGGCCAGCTAGTGGCCCAGCCGGTGGTCTCCCTGCGCTGTCGCTGCCCCTTGCCAGCTATGCCTCGGCCAGTGCAGGGGGCGGCACCATGCATGCGCAGCACTCCCAGGCAGGGAAAGTCCTTGACTTACGACCAGTTGGGTAGTCCTCGACTTACGACTGTTTGGGGGTCACGGCATTAAAAAGGTTGAGAACCACTGCTTTAGAATGATAAAATTTTATGATAGCTGATGAGGTGCGCTGTGCAACACTTGCCAGATAAAGAAAATGAATATGCCAGGATAGGGAGTCATGGAACTGCTCTCCAAGATATTTATAGGTACTCACCTGTTCAATTGGAGTCCCATCAGTTTGTTATTTATGGATCTTATGATGGTAAGAGGCAAATAGTAAAACTTTAGTTTTTTCAAAATTTATTAATATTTTGTATTCTATGCAAAATAAAGCTAATGCCCTAAGTGCTTTTCTCATTCCCACCTGAGAAGTGGACAAAATAAGTATATCATCGGCATACAATAGTGCTGGAATTGCACAATCAGCCAAGATAGGTGGATGATGGGCTGGAGCAGCAAGCACTTTCATTCTTGGATTTAGGTACAATTTTAAAAATTGGGGAGCTAATATGCAACCTTGCCTTACACCTCTGTAAGTTGGGACTGCTTTAGATGAATGTCCCCAGGGGGAACATCTGATTTTTAGAGAGGTATTTGAATAGAGTGACTGAATGAGAACCAACAGCCTTTTATCAATCGTGGAATGTCTTAGACTACACCACAATCTCTCCCTTGGTATTAGATCAAAAGCTGACTTAAAATCAACAAAAGTTGCATAAAGAGAACCATGAGAGGGAGTAGAATATTTTTCAGCCAAAGGTGCAAAATTAGACAATGATCCAGTGTTGAACGTTCCTCCCTATTACAATGGCCTGATTCCAATCGGTGGAAAATGTCCTATGTTATTAATATGAGTGAATAGGATGGCTAAAACTGGGGCCCACCAATCTTTATTTTTCCTTATTAATTCTGGAGGGATAAAATTCCCTCCAGATGCGTTACCTGATTTCAACTGGGCAATAAACTCTTTGACCTCAGCTATGGATACTGGAGGCCAATCCAGGAAGTCATTACAAGGGGGGATCACTTCTGAAATTACAGCAGGAATCCGCTTAAAGATGTTTTTAAAATGATCCTCCCATTTGTCAGCAGATATTTGTGAAATAGGGCCAAAACTTCTATTTGTAAAAGACTGATTTATTAAATGCTAGAACAAAGTAGAATTTTTGAGCTTTGCTGCTGAAATTAGATTACTCCAATTTTCTTTTATAGCCTGTTGTTTCTTTATCTTTAAGAGATCTTTATAATTTTTTTGTGGTCTTGAGTAATTTAGAAGCATTCACCAAATTTTCCTGGCGAAAGGAAATTATTGCATTTAAGAGAGCTTTTTTTTTTGCTTTAATGCAATCACTATCATACCAAGATTTAGATCTTTTACGCACATGCACAAATAAGTTGTTGTAAATCTTGTCGGGGGGGGGGGTTGGAGATTAGTGGTAATTGATTGATACAACGAAAATGCTTGTTCATATGAATCAGATGACCAAATCTGAACATGCATATGAAGAAGGGGCTCTGAGGTCAACATTTAGCCATAGTTTTGGCCAGTTCTTGAGACCATTTAATTTTTACTTGCCCCTTTATTGTAATATCGATGGGCAATGTGCCACTTCTAATAATTCAAAATTTGTCTTAGCCTTAAATGTACAGATTAATGGAAAGTGGTCACTATCAAGGCGCGTTCCAATATAAAAGTAAACTATATGCTGTACAAAGTTCCGAGAGATCATAATATAATCCGGTATACTGGCTCCCTTAGGACCCCAGAATATGAACTCTCTGTTTAAATCACCTCTAACAGAGCCATTAAATAAAACCAAATCTAAACTATCCACAAATTGAGCCAGACGAAATCCTGCACTATTACATTTTTGATCTTTACATTGTCTGGCTGCTATGAGACCTACATCAATTTTAGAGGGCACTGGCCACTTAAAATATGTTTGTAGGGAAGCATCAGATTTGCCAATGCTTGCATTAAAATCCCCAGCTATTAATATAATTGAGTTTGGGTAATGCCATGATAGCAAATTTACATAGGGATCAAACTGATCCCACAGTTTGTTTGTTTCTCTATGCCCACGAAATGGAGGGAAATAGGCATTAACCAATAATGCAGTGCAAGATTTGAATCTAAGTAAAAGGGCTAACGCCATATTTGAGCAAGACTCAAGCATAGATACTGAAACACTGAGTTTAACAGATACCATAGACCTGATGGTCCTTTTTTATGCATTCAGAGTAAAGGGAATATAACCAAAATTGTGTCATTCTCGTTTGTTGATTAGGGCTAGTTTCCAGAGGTCTGGTAGGCGGGAGGTGTCTTCACATTTATTCATGTTGTGGGGGTGTTTTTCTATTTTGATGGCTTTCATAATTATTCTCTTGTTGTGGTGTTCAGTTTTGGAGATTAGTTTGGTTCTTTCAAAATCAATTTCATGTCCTGTAGCTTTAAGGTGATGGAAGAGGGAGGAAGTTTTTTCTTCTTTTCTGGCTGCATTCTTGTGTTCTGTGATGCATGCATTTATTCTCCTATTAGTTTGTCCAATGTATGTGGCTGGGCAGATTTTGCATGGTATTTCATAGACTCCTTGGTTTTCTAGCTGGATTATGTCTTTGGGGTTTCTTAAGATGTTGGCTATTTTTTGGTTGGTGCTGAAGGCTGTCTTGATATTGTGTTTGTGGAGAATTTTGCTGATTTTATCTGTGGTGCCTTTGATGCAGGGGAGGAGGGCGGGAGAAAACCCAAATAACCAAAGACCTACATATATAGTAGGCAAAGAATCTTTCTTCCAATATTGTCCAACCAATAACCTTGCCGCCGTAATAAGATTCAACATTAAAATAGTTTCTTTAACATCACAATCTACAATAATACCTAACAAGAATAATTGTGGTGAAAACTTTATCTTTCTATTAAAAATCTTCTGAATGTTCCACCAAATCTTAATCCAAAAGGCTTTTATGTTTTTACACGTCCACCAAATGTGGTAATAAGTTGCATCCAAGCATCCACATCTCCAACACTTAGACTGTAAATTAGGATACATAATATCCTAATTTACAGCAAAAATATCCTAAGTTTGCAAACTTTTGATTGTTGAAGTATTCTAGAATGTTGTGATTTAATGTGTGTCTCTTGGAGACAAATTATATCCATTTTTAGCTTTTGTAGTCTATGAAATATTTTACTCCTTTTTGATGGGGAGTTAAGACCATTTATATTTATTGAAAGAATTCTAATTTCCTCCATAGTTTCAGTTGTGTCAAGATCTCAATTTTCTAGAAGGGCTTATCTGCCTCTGATCTTTAGGCCTCACATCTTCCTCTGATTGAAACTTTTTAGGCGCTTCTTTCTCTGTTTGTTTCAATGTTCCTGCAGTCGTTTCCTCTGGTTTGTTAAGTTCTGCCTCACCTCTCTCCAAGATTATTAAAAAAGTCCTTTGTTGATCCTTCTGGGATCAACCATCTGAAGTTCAGTCCTTTACTGATCAATTTCCTCGTTAAGAATTGGTATTCTCTTCGAGCTTCTCTAATTCTTCTTGGGATCTGTTTGAGAACTATGAAATCTTTATCTTTGTATTTCAGAGTTTGGTCCCTCATAGTCTCAGGATCTCATCCCATACTGCTCTTTTGCTGAATCTAATATGAACTTCCCTAGGCACTCTATTTCTTCTTGCATAATTTGAATTCACTCTATAGACTTGATCAACTTCTCTTTTGATTTGATCCCTTTCCATTCTGAGCAAGTCCGCCAATAACTCAGTCATCAATAGTAACAAGTTGTCATCACTCTCTTCTACCACATTTTGGAATCTTAGAAAGTATGATGCACGTTCAAACTCCATCCTTGCCATATTTTCTTCCAGCTCCGCATTAGATTGCACCAATCTTTGATTTTCATCTTGGAGAGCCTCTAATTTCTTGTCTACTACTACTGACTTGTCTTCAATATTTTGCATTCGTTGACTTCCACTGGCAATGGCAGCTTTCTTCAGCTGTCCGCCCTGGGATGTGTCAAAGCCAGCTGAGACAGCAAGCAACAGCTGTCTCGCGGCTTGGAAACTCTCTCCCCGGGTGAAGGGGAGGAGGTGAGCTTTCCTCAGATAGTGGTAGAGCTCCCTGAGGCCCCAAGGTTTTCTTTTTTGGTGGTCAGAGGGTGAGCTCCCAAGGAGTCTGGGGTGTTCTCCACATTCCAGGATGCCTTTGCCCTGATTTTTCTAGGGCAAAGCTAGATGCTGCTTCCATATCTGCACTTAAAATGAACTTGTGAGTAAATTTTAAAGCAGACAGAGCTGACCAGGAGAGACTAAAACGGAGATTATTTCGGACTTTAATTCTGGAAAAGAACTTATCTTCTCCTTCTTTTAATTAAGAGTGGTGAAAAATGGCGCTGAGATGTTGATTCATTGAGTGAAAGGACTGGAACTTCTACTTGGAACAATGTAACAGATTTTGCATTTGTATAAATTGCAAGAATCTTCTTTTTTTCTTTTAAGGGGGCTTTTGTCTTTTTTCCCCTTCTCCTTTTTTCTTTTTTTTTGGGGGGGGGGTATTTGTTGATTTTATAAGATTTTAGCAGACTTTTTATAAGTGGTCTTAAAAATAAAATGGCTTCAAAGCGTCTTGAAGCTTCTGTTGCTTCTAAAGCCTCAATCTTCCTGGTAATGCAGACAGCTCAGCAAGCTAAGTCTAAGTTTCCACCATCTTCTCCATTGTCTCCAGCATCTATACTTAAAGATTTACAGGATGCCTTGGAAAAAAAGGCACGACAGGTTAAAGAAGAGATGGAGATTTTTATTGAAAATAAATTCATGAAATTGACAGAGGACATAGCGTTTGCGTTTCAAAAGTTTGTTGGTCACATAGATCTGCTGGATGAGCATATTGATGATGTTGTGGAAAATTTTGAAAAACTGGAAGATCGAATTGACAAAGTGGAAAATAATGTGGAAACAATACAGGATGAAGTTACTATGTTACAATACAAAAACATGGAATTTGCTTTAAGAATAAGGGGAATGAAGGAAAATATTCAAGAGGATTTGAGACAAGTCGTGGTAAAAGATATAGCTCTTATTTTGGGGGCTGAGCCTGAAGAAATACTGAGAGTGACGGAAAAAGTTTTTAGGGTTAATTCTAGCGTTGCGAGACAAAGGAATTTGCCACAAGATGTGGTTATCTATTTTTCTAGGAGAGTGGTTCTCAACCTGTGGGTCGGGACCCCATTTGGGGTCGAACGACCATTTCATGGGGGTCGCTAAAAAACGCAGTCTGCCATTTTTTCCCCCTTTTCCTTAGCTATGCTACTCCCTTTTATTCTATTGGCTTTTGAAAACCAATAAGTGCAACATATTTTTCCCGCCTTGTGCATGTGCAATAGGCTGGAGACAGCCTGTCTGGCCCAGGCAGCCTCATGGTCTGCCTGGGACTCTCTGCACCTGTTGTGTCAATCACAGCCCAGGACATAACAAAAGTGGTTTCCATTCTTTTAATCAGGAGACAGATTAGCTGTTTAAGAGACTTCAATTGATTGAGGCTATAACTGACCTGGGTGATTTGCAAACTCATAATCTGGTAAATCGCCAAGCTTGGGCCTCTGCCCTGCTACTACAGAGCCCAGGAAATCTCAGGTGGAGGAAATATATACCACAGCTTACTAGAACCTGAAGTGTTTGCCATAATTCCACACATTTCTTTTTCCCTGTTGGTAAAGTGCCTGTGAATAGTTTAATGCCAAAATTCAAAGATATATTAAAAAAGTGAATTTACAAGTGAGGGATGAAAAAGTTCCTAAATGTAATTGAATACTTTGCCACAGGTAGTTCTTTAGTGTTATTAGGATTAATTACGTAATCATGCAATGTAAGATGAAGGAGCCCTGGTGGCGCAGTGGTTAAAGTGCAGTATTGCACTATAGCCTACAGTTGAACCTGATGGGGCTCAAGGCTGAATCAATCTTTCATCCTTCCAAGGTCGGTAAAATGAGGACGCAGATTGGTGGGGCAATATACAAATAATGCTCTACATTGTAAGCCACCCAGAGAGTGTTGTAAAGCACTATGGGCCGTATAAAAGCCTAAATGCTATTGCTATGAAGCTGCCAGGCTGATTTTTACTGCCCTAAAAAGACAAATCAGGAGAGGTTTGCATAATTGTAGCCATGCATGGAACTCCCATGTGGAAAACCTTGTCCCAGAAAGTAGGTTCCTATACTGTAATTGGACTATTTGAATTCGCCTATACCCTAAGGCAGCAATGCTGGCTGTGGAATTCTGGGAGTTGAAGTCCACATGCCTTAAAATTGTCAAGGTTGAGAAACACTGCCCTAAGGCAAGACTTGGACTGTCCCTTATTTGAGCTGCAAAGACATTTAATACTTTCCCATTTCTTAATAATTTCCCAGAAGGAGATTCTGCAGAGCTGGAAGGGTATATAAGAATGTTTTTTTTTCTTGTTTCAAATAGAGTCTAACTATCCATTGAGGCTCTATTAAATATTGCTGAACCTTGTTTCCACCATCCCTTTCACCCTTATTAGAGGCCATATTAAGGACAAAGTTGAAACCCAGTAAACATGCTTTCATGACCCAGTTAGGATTTTTAAAGGTAAAACACACAGGTAAAATGTAAAAAAAAAAAAAAATCACACACCTTAAAGTTTTTCTCACTGGCCTGCATGGAGTCTACAATGCTGGAATGTTTTTTGTGCCAGGCAGATGATGGGATTACTGACAGAGCCTGAAATGCAAATTTGTCTTGGAGGCAGCACAGTGGATTAGGCAATAACAGCTGAGAAAGCAAAAATGTCCTTTTTCCTAGGGCTAAGAGAGAATGTCATCAGACTGGCTTTCATGGCTAAAGTAAGGCTTGAACCCCCATTCTTTTACTTTCTAGTCTGGTGCCTTAAGCTCTAAACCAAACTGGCCCTTTTATAAAAGCTTGCTTTTTCCTTGATTCCAAGGAAAAGGAAAACAGATTTAGTATACACATTTTAGCAATAACTTCTCACCCCTTGCAATACTAAGGATTCCAAATGCATTATTAATGATAAATCCAAGGCCTTTTTCTTTACAAAACAATATTTTCTTTCCTTTTTCTTTACAAAACAATATTTCACTATAATCCATTCAGATGTTTGTTGATCCTCATTACAAATTACTTCATTACATCTGTTGGCATAATGTGTTTCTTCCAATAACTTCTCACCCCTTGCAATACTAAGGATTCCAAATGCATTATTAATGATAAATCCAAGGCCTTTTTCTTTACAAAACAATATTTTCTTTCCTTTTTCTTTACAAAACAATATTTCACTATAATCCATTCAGATGTTTGTTGATCCTCATTACAAATTACTTCATTACATCTGTTGGCATAATGTGTTTCTTCCAATAACTTCTCACCCCTTGCAATACTAAGGATTCCAAATGCATTATTAATGATAAATCCAAGGCCTTTTTCTTTACAAAACAATATTTTCTTTCCTTTTTCTTTACAAAACAATATTTCACTATAATCCATTCAGATGTTTGTTGATCCTCATTACAAATTACTTCATTACATCTGTTGGCATAATGTGTTTCTTCCAACATAGTCCCCATACAGTTTCTGGTGCAGTTCCTCAAAGATATCTCTGAATGCCATTATAAATTGCTTGTCTTTTGTCTCCAATATCAAAAATATTTTTTTCTTTTCCACAAATTTATATTTATTTTTTAAAATAATTCCAGAGTCTTAATAATCAAAATCCAATATTCCAATGTTTTCTTACCCCTTAATCTTTTTAAAACGTTCTGTATACAAAACCTTGTCTTGCTTTTTGCTGTTTATTTTAAATTCTTAAAATTATAAAAATAGATATTAATTTTCTTTTCTTTTTTAAAAACAAGTTTTATTAGTTTTTTCTTTTTACAGACAAGTCCTTAAGAATCAACGTGGTGGCAGGGTAATCAATTGTCCAAAAGCAAAGTCATACTTATATAGTTCAAATTAAATCATTAGAAACCCCCTCTCTATTCCCTCAGATAATATATTATATTCAAATTAATGTATTTCAATACAACTAAGTCAATCAAAACAATAATAATAATAATAATAATAATAGTAAAGTTGGAAGGGACCTTGGAGGTCATCTAGTCAAACCCCTGCTCCCAATGATCAATAACATTTCATCTAAATAAGTCCAAATCCTGTGTTCACCTTTATTATTACAATTGCTATATTCCATTTTGCTACTATAAATACATAATTAACACATTTAAGATAGAAAAATATGGGGTAGACAGAATCACCACCAGATGGATCCATAGCTGGCTGACCGGCCATACTCAGCGAGTGGTCCTCAATGGAACTGCATCTATATGGAGGGAAGTGTGTAGTGGGGTGCCCCAGGGCTCTGTTCTGGGCCCAGTACTCTTCAACATCTTCATCAACGATTTGGATGAAGGGATAGATGGGGAACTCATCAAATTTGCAGACGACACCAAGCTGGCAGGAATAGCCAACACTCCAGAAGACAGGCTTAAGATACAGAAGGATCTGGACAGACTTGAAAACTGGGCACTAACTAACAAAATGAAATTCAAGGGTGAAAAAAGCAAGGTTCTACATTTAGGCAAGAAAAACCAAATGCACAAGTACAGCATAGGTGGCACCATGCTCAATAGTAGTAACCGTGAGAGGGACCTCGGAATCCTAGTAGACAATCACCTAAATATGAGCCAGCAGTGTGCTGCAGCTGCCAAAACGACTAACACAGTGCTAGGCTGCATTAACAGAGGGATAGAATCAAGATCACGTGAAGTATTAATACCACTCTTCAATTCCTTGGTAAGGCCACACTTGGAATACTGCATCCATTTTTGGTCACCACGATGTTAAAAAGATGTTGAGACTCTAGAAAGAGTACAGAAAAGAGCAACAAAGATGATTAGGGGACCGGAGGCTAAAACATATAAGGAACGGTTGCTAGAATTGGGTATGTCTAGTTTAACGAAGAGAAGGACAAGGGGGGACATGATAGCAGTATTCCAATATCTCAGGGGCTGCCATAAAGAAGATGGAATTAAGCTATTTTCCAAAGCACCTGAAGGCAGGACAAGAAGCAACGGGTTGAAACTAATCAAGGAGAGAAGCAACCTAGAACTAAGGAGAAACTTCCTGACAGTGAGAACAATTAATCAGTGGAACAGCTTGCCTCCAGAAGCAGTAAATGCTCCAA
The DNA here is from genome assembly GCF_016545835.1 of Crotalus tigris. NCBI lineage: Eukaryota > Metazoa > Chordata > Lepidosauria > Squamata > Viperidae > Crotalus > Crotalus tigris. Next base: position 125,389 of record NW_024100270.1, read on the forward strand.
CACTGGAAGTTTTTAAGAAGAGACTGGACAGACATTTGTCCGAAATGGTGTAGGGTTTCCTGCCTGAGCAGGGGGTTGGACTAGATGACCTCCAAGCTCCCTTCCAACTTTACTACTATTACATATTACACTTCAGGTGTCTCTCCATTCCCCTTTTCCTTGACGTAATCAATAATCATTTATTAATATCATTTCTTCTTTTTTCTTATTCTTCCATTACAAAATAACTATCTCTAATAATATTTCTAATAACAGTCTTGATTTATATGAAAAATGCACATAGACGTAAACAGACTCAGAAACGCAAAGAGTTGGAAGATGAGATTAAATGTAAGGAAAAGGTTTTAATATCAAACCTAATGGATAATAACTTAAAGGTTTCTATAACTCTGCTTAAGGAGCAATTTAATATGTTAATAGCAGATCAGATTGCAACTAATTTGAGGTATATGAAATATAATACATTTTGCAATGCAAATAAACCTGGTAGATGGTTGGCTTACCAATTACAAAAGAAACAGAAATCAAGGACTATAGAGAAAATAACTTATAAAGGTAAAGAAGTGTATCAATAAAATTTGATTAAAAAGACTTTTTTAGATTTTTATTCAAAGTTATATGCTAGTGAAAGTATACAAATTTTAGATATAGAAAAATATTTACAGGAAGCACACTTTTCTAGATTTACGTTTGATCAACGTGATGGGATTAATGGTTTAATTACTTCTGAAGAGATTATTTTTGCAATTAAACAATTGAAGGTTGGTAAGACTCCAGGTACTGATGGATTAACAGCAATTTATTATAAGATGCTATCTGAAGAAATGATAGAACCATTAAAGGAACTTTTTAATGATATTTGTTGGGAGCAGAGCTACCTCCATCTTGGAGAAGGGCTTTTATATCATTGATTCCAAAGGAAGACCAGGATCTGTCCCAACCTAGAAATTATAGGCCTATATCTCTTTTAAATACAGATTATAAGATTTTTGCAAAGATATTGGCAAATAGATTAATGCGGGTCTTGAAACAATTGATTCATACTGACCAATCTGGATTTATAATGGGAAGATATATGAAATATAATGTAAGACAAATTGTTAATTTAATAGAGTATTTGGATAAGAACAACCAAATTCCTGCTGCTTTTATATTTATAGATGCTGAAAAAGCTTTTGATCAATTAGATTGGAAATTTTTATTGAAAGTCGTAGAGGAAGTGAACTTTGGAGATAAATTTTTGTGTGCTCTCAAGGCCATATATCAGCAACAATCTGCACAAATTATAATTAATGGGGGACTAACGGATGTTTTTTAAAATAGAAAAGGGTATAAGACAGGATTGTCCCTTATCCCCTTTGTTATTTGTATTAACAATGGAGATTTTACTTATTAAAATTCGAGATTCATCTAAATTAAAAGGAATAAAAATAAGTAAGAATGATTATAGGCTGAGAGCTTTTGCTGATGATTTGGTTGTGATATTATCCCATCCAACAGATTCGGTCAGAGACTTGGTTGAAATTTTAACGCAATATGGACAGGTCTCTGGTTTTAAGGTGAATAAGAATAAAACTAAAATATTATTGAAAAATATGTCTATGAAGGGAAAGGATATTATAGTTAAAGCAACAGGTTTTGAAGTAGTTAACAAGGTTAAGTATTTAGGAGTATATATCACAACATCTAATGGGAAGTTGTATAAGAATAATTATGAATACTTATGGATAAAAGTACAAAAAGATTTAAATGATTGGAAAAAATTACAATTATTGTTGTTGGGGAGAATTTCAGTAGTAAAAATGAATGTTCTACCAAAGTTTCTTTTTCTGTTTCAGATGATACCTATTTTAAAAAAAGATGCTAATTTGGATGAGTGGCAGAAGGGTATCAATAAATTTATTTCGGGTGGGAAGAAACCAAGGGTAAAGTTCAAGATTTTACAAGACACTCGAGAAAGAGGTGGACTTAAAGCAACTAATTTGAAATTATATTATGATGCAGCCACTTTAACTTTGGTAAGTGATTGGCTTAATTTAACAAATAAACATATTCTTCCTCTTGAAGGTTGGGATTTATTATATGGCTGGCATGCATATTTAATTTTCGATAAGAAAGTAGATTTGGTTTTTAAGTTGCATATTTTAAGAAATGCCTTACTTCGAATCCGGAAGAAGTATTATTATAAGTTAAATTATAAAATCCCCTTTATGGATTACTGCCTTGTCGTGGCGAAGGGGCTTGTGTAACTGAATGAAGCTATAAGCTATGCCGTGCAGGGCCACCCAAGACGGATAGGTCATAGCAGAGAGTTCTGACAAAATGTGATCCACTGGAGAAGGAAATGGCAAACCACTCCAGTATCTTTGCCATGAAAACCCCATGGACAGTACTAAAAGGCAAAAAGATATGACGCTGGAAGATGAACCCCTCAGGTTGGAAGGTGTCCAATATGCTACCGGGGAAGAGCAGAGGGCTAGTACTAGTAGCGCCAGAAAGAATGAAGTGACTGGGCCAAAGCCGAAAGGACGCTCAGCTGTGGATATATCTGGTGGTGAAAGGAAAGTTCTCCATAGGAACCTGGAATGTAAGATCCAAGACTGAACATCGACATCTTAGGAATCAGTGAACTAAAATGGACAGGAATGGGTGAATTTAACTCAGATGACCATCAAGTATACTACTGTGGGCAAGAATCCCTCAGAAGAAATGGAGTAGGCTTCATAATCAATAAAAGAATAGGAAAAGCAATACTGGGATACAATCCCCAAAAATGACAAAATGATCTCAGTTCGAATCCAAGGCAAACTATTCAATATCACAATAATCCAAATCTATGCCTCAACCACTTGTGCTGAAGAGGATGAAATTGACCGGTTCTATGAAGCCCTATAGCACCTTATAGAATTAACACCAAAAAATGATGTCCTTATCATCATGGGGGATTGGAATGCTAAGGTAGGAAGCCAAAAGATAACCGGAATAACAGGCAAGTTTGGCCTTGGAGTACAAAATGAAGCAGGGCACAGGATGATAGAATTTTGTCAAGAGAATACGATGGTCATAACAAACACTCTTTTCCAACAACCCAAGAGACTGCTCTACACATGGACATCACCAGACGGTCAACACAGAAATCAGATTGACTATGTGCTCTGCAGCCAAAGATGGAGAAGCTCTATACAGTCAGTAAAAACAAGACCAGGAGCTGACTGTGGCTCAGATCATGAGCTTCTCGTTGCAAAATTTAGGCTTAAATTGAAAAAGTAGGGAAAAGCACTGGGCCACTCAGGTATGAACTAAATCATATTCCTGATGAATATACAGTAGAGGTGACAAATAGATTTAAGGAATTAGATCTGATAGACAGCGTGCCTGAAGAACGATGGATGGAATTTCGCAACATTGTACAAGAGGTAGCAACTAAAACCATCCCAAAGAAAAAGAAAAGCAAGAAAGCAAAATGGCTGTCTGAGGAAGCGTTGCAAATAGCTGAGGAAAGAAGAGAAGCGAAAGGCAAGGGAGAAAGAGAAAGATACACCCAATTGAATGCAGAATTCCAGAGAATAGCTAGAAGAGATAAGAATGCCTTCTTAAATGAACAGTGCAAAGAAATAGAAAAAAACAACAGAATAGGGAGGACCAGAGATCTCTTCAAGAAAATTGGAGATATGAAGGGAATGTTTCATGCAAAGATGGGCATGATAAAGGACCAAAATGTTAGGGACCTAACAGAGGCAGAAGAGATGGCAAAACTACACAGAAGAACTATACAAGAATGAGCTTAACGTCCCAGATAACCACAAGGAGATGGTCACTGACCTTGAACCAGACATCCTAGAATGTGAAGTGAAATGCGCCTTAGAAAATCTGAGCAACAACAAAGCTAGTGGAGGTGACAGTATTCCAGCTGAGCTATTCAAAATTTTAAAAGACGATGCAGTAAAAGTGCTGCACTCAATTTGCCAGCAAATTTGGAAAACTCAACAGTGGCCAGAGGATTGGAAAAGGTCAGTTTACATTCCAATTCCAAAGAAAGACAATGCCAAAGAATGTTCAAACTATCGCACCATTGCATTCATTTCACATACTAGTAAATTTATGCTTCAAATCCTATAAGCTAGACTCCAGCAGTATGTAGATCGAGAACTACCAGAAGTACAGGCAGGATTTCGAAGAGGCAGAGGAACTAGAGATCAAATTGCCAACATACGCTGGATCATGGAGAAAGCTAGGGAGTTCCAGAAAAACATCCACTTCTGCTTCATTGACTATGCTAAAGCCTTTGATTGTGTGGATCACAACAAATTGTGGCAAGTTCTTAAAGAGATGGGAGTACCAGACCATCTCATTTGTCTCTTGAGAAACTTATATGCGGGTCAAGAAGCAACAGTGAGAACTGGACATGGAACCACTGATTGGTTCAAAATTGGAAAAGGAGTCCGGCAAGGCTGTATACTGTCGCCCTGCCTATTTAACTTATATGCAGAGCACATCATGAGAAAGGCAGGGCTAGATGAAACAAAAGTTGGAATTAAGATTGCCGGGAGAAATATCAACAACCTAAGATATGCAGATGATACCACGCTAATGGCAGAAAGTGAAAAGGAACTAAAGAGCCTCTTGATGCGGGTGAAGAAGGAGAGTGCAAAAGTTGGCTTGAAACTTAACATTAAGAAAACCAAAATCATGGCATCCGGCCCTCTTAATTCCTGGCCAATAGATGGGGAAGAAATGGAGGTAGTGACAGATTTTATTTTTCTGGGCTCCAAGATCACCTCAGATGGGGACTGCAGCCAAGAAATTAAAAGACGCTTGCTCCTCGGGAGGAAAGCTATGGCAAATCTAGACAGCATACTAAAAAGCAGATACATCAGCCTGCCAACAAAAGTGCGTATAGTCCAGGCCATGGTTTTCCCAGTTGCAATGTATGGTTGTCAACGTTGGACCATAAGAAAGGCTGAGCGCCAAAGAACTGAAGCCTTTGAACTATGGTGCTGGAGAAGACTCCTGCGAGTCCCTTGGACTGCAAGGCGTTCAAACCAGTCAGTCCTTGAAGAGATCAACCCCGACTGCTCTTTAGAAGGCCAGATCCTGAAGTTGAAACTCAAATACTTTGGCCACCTAATGAGAAGGAAGGACTCACTTGAGAAGGGCCTAATGCTGGGAAAGATTGAGGGCAATAGAAGAAGGGGACGACAGAGAATGAGATGGATGGATGGAGTCACTGAAGCAGTAGGTGTGAACTTAAATGGACTCCAGAAAATGGTAGAGGACAGGAAGACCTGGAGGAACGTTGTCCATGGGGTCGCGATGGGTCGGACACGACTTCGCAATTAACAACAACAACAAAATTATAAAATACCTATTTGTGGGATTCCTGGACAAGCAATTCAGGGGTTTTCCAAGGGGGTGACTTTTGATAATATTTCGTATAAAGAATTACTTATTTGGTTGGGTACTGATTGGCAGTTAAACTCTTTAGATTTGTTAAGGCAAGAAAATATTTTACAATCATGGTTTCAGTATTTACAAATAGTGGGCAGGTGGACCTTAGATAAGAAAGTTGGAATAACTTTAGGAGATGAAAATTTGGTAATTCAGATTAAAGATCAGAAATATGCTCCTATTAAAAGAATTTATAATGAGTTAATAAAATTGGATTTGGAAACAGAGTTAGTAAAAGATTGTATGATTAAATGGGCTCAGAATATCCAGGAACCGATTTTATTGGATCTATGGGAGAAAATTTGGATTAGAAATGTTAAATTTACACAGGCCCAAAATTTGAGGGAAAACTTTTATAAAATGTTTTATGGATGGCATTTGGATCCTAAAAAGTTGTCTTGTATGTATCCGAACTTGCAGCCCAAATGTTGGAGATGTGGTAGTTTTGATGCAACTTATTTTCATGTTTGGTGGACTTGTAAAAATATTAAAGCTTTTTGGGTTATGATTTGGTGGAACATTCAAAAGGTTTTTAAAAAGAAGATTAAGTTTACTCCCCAATTATTTCTTTTGGGTATTTTTGTGGATTTTGATGCTAAAGAAACTATTTTAATGTTGAATTTAATAACAGCAGCTAGATTATTGGTTGGTCAATATTGGAAGAAGGACTCTCTGCCTTCCTTAGAAGAATGGGTATTTAAGGTTTCTAATTTAGCAGAAATGGCTAAAATTTCTGCTTATTTAAAGGATCATTCACAAGAGAGATATGTTATTGTATGGAGAAGATGGATAGAATATGTTCAGAAGAAATATGGAACTACAAAGTTTCATTTATTTTATGAGTAATGGATTTGTTTATAAAATTATGATGTTAAAGTTTGAAGGGAGTTAAGGGTTAGTATGATTTTGGTTATTGTATAATTAGTAAAGTTAAATAGATTATGTTTAATATGTTTGTATAACCCTGTACTTGGCTCTGGGAAGTCGGGGTGGAGGGGGTGGGGGGAGGGGGGTGAAGGGAGGGTGGGTTGGAGTTTAATAGGTCAGATAAGTAGAAATAGTTTTATTGTATATAATATTGATGTTGTAATTTGGAGAAAGGAATTGCTCTGGCATTTTCCCTGGACCGTATCCGGAGTGGGATGAGAATGTAGGAGGAAGGGGAGAAGTAAGTAGGAAGGTGGAGGAGAAAGAGGAGAAGAGGAGAGTGATGAGGAAGAAGAGGGAGGAAGAGGGAAGTAAGGGAGGAAGTTAGAGGGAGGATACGGTTTGGGGGGAAAAGGGTGAGCAATACCGAAAGTTGTGTGTATAAATTTATTTTATTTTTTATCTGAAGTATTTTGTAAGAGTGTAATGAAAAATGGAAAATAAAAACTTTTTACAAAAAAGAAAGAAAGAAAGAAATGTCTTCAGAATTTGCAGCCTCATAGAAACCAGGAATCATTTATAAAGTGTCTGCAGTACCACCCTCAAAAAAAAAGAATATTAATTCAAAAAAGAAAAGAAAAAAAAGCCTTTCTACTCTATTATACTTTATGATCTAACAATCCCTCAATATCTATATCAAACTCCTTTAACCCCCTCCCAAAATTACTATATCCACAACAAACATGTTAATACACAAACAAACATCTTCTTGTTAAATTCAAATCTTTAATTAATTTTTATTCAATCTAGCATCTTATTTAACTATCTTAAACCATAAATCAATCCATATCTAATAAGCCTTTTAAATCCGTTATATAGAGCCTTGAATCATACTCTTAAATCTTATTCTAGCTTTCTTTTTGTGCCAGGCAGGTTTCCATAGCAACGCCTCTATATCAATGAACAAGTCTTCCGGTTCCGGATCACGGCATTTGCAGCTGCGCAAAGAGACTACTGTCTTCACCGGCTGA